>NC_081556.1:64564678-64864678 GCF_963082655.1 Stomoxys calcitrans | reverse complement strand
TCGGTTAAGTTGTTTTCGAGAAAAACGAAAATTACATATTCCATCCGCACAAGTCACTTCCAGAATGACCCAACCTAAAAATAATCTATATCTCGGAAACTGTGAGTGCTAGGTAGACAAAACCAGTATGGAATTGTAGATATTATTATTGGCTTTCAAATGAATCAATCCGATTGCAAATCGCTTAAGTCGTTTCCGAGAAAAACGAAAATTACATATTCCATCCGCACAAGTCACTTCCAGAATGACCCAACATAAAATTATTCTATATCTCGGAAACTGTGAGTGTTATGTAGACAAATCCAGTATGGAATTGTAGATATTATTATTGGCTTTCAAATGAATCAATCCGATTGCAAATCGGTTAAGTCGTTTCCGAGAAAAACGAAAATTACATATTCCGTCCGCACAAGTCACTTCCAGAATGACCCAACATAAAATTATTCTATATCTCGGAAACTGTGAGTGCTAGGTAGACAAAACCAATATGGAATTGTAGATATTATTATTGGCTTTCAAATGAATCAATCCGATTGCAAATCGGTTAAGTTGTTTTCGAGAAAAACGAAAATTACATATTCCATCCGCACAAGTCACTTCCAGAATGACCCAACCTAAAAATAATCTATATCTCGGAAACTATGAGTGCTAGTTAGACAAAACCAGTATGGAATTGTAGATATTATTATTGGCTTTCAAATGAATCAATCCGATTACAAATCGCTTAAGTCGTTTTCGAGAAAAACGAAAATTACATATTCCATCCGCACAAGTCACTTCCAGAATGAACCAACATAAAATTATTCTATATCTCGGAAACTGTGAGTGCTAGGTAGACAAAACCAGTATGTAATTGTAGATATTATTATTGGCTTTCAAATGAATCAATCCGATTGCAAATTGGTTAAGTCGTTTCCGAGAAAAACGAAAATTACATATTCCGTCCGCACAAGTCACTTCCAGAATGACCCAACATAAAATTATTCTATATCTCGGAAACTGTGAGTGCTAGGTAGACAAAACCTATATGGAATTGTAGATATTATTATTGGCTTTCAAATGAATCAATCCGATTGCAAATCGGTTAAGTTGTTTTCGAGAAAAACGAAAATTACATATTCCATCCGCACAATTCACTTCCAGAATGACCCAACCTAAAAATAGTCTATATCTCGGAAACTATGAGTGCTAGGTAGACAAAACCAGTATGGAATTGTAGATATTATTATTGGCTTTCAAATGAATCAATCCGATTACAAATCGCTTAAGTCGTTTCCGAGAAAAACGAAAATTACATATTCCATCCGCACAAGTCACTTCCATAATTACCCAACCTAAAAATAATCTATATCTCGGAAACTATGAGTGCTAGGTAGACACAACCAGTATGGAATTGTATATATTATTATTGGCTTTCAAATGAATCAATCCGATTACAAATCGCTTAAGTCGTTTCCGAGAAAAACGAAAATTACATATTCCATCCGCGCAAGTCACTTCCAGAATGACCCAACCTAAAAATAATCTATATCACGGAAACGGTTAGAGCTAGGTAGATAAAACCAGTATGGAATTGTAGATATTATTATTGGCTTTCAAATGAATCAATCCGATTGCAAATCGCTTAAGTCGTTTCCAAGAAAAACGAAAATTACATATTCCATCCGCACAAGTCACTTCCAGAATGACCCAACATAAAATTATTCTATATCTCGGAAACTGTGAGTGTTATGTAGACAAATCCAGTATGGAATTGTGGATATTATTATTGGCTTTCAAATGAATCAATCCGATTGCAAATCGGTTAAGTTGTTTTCGAGAAAAACGAAAATTACATATTCCATCCGCACAAGTCACTTCCAGAATGACCCAACCTACAAATAATCTATATCTCGAAAACGGTTAGAGCTAGGTAGATAAAACCAGTATGGAATTGTAGATATTATTATTGGCTTTCAAATGAATCAATCCGATTGCAAATCGGTTAAGTTGTTTTCGAGAAAAACGAAAATTACATATTCCATCCGCACAAGTCACTTCCAGAATGACCCAACCTAAAAATAATCTATATCTCGGAAACTATGAGTGCTAGGTATACAAAACCAGTATGGAATTGTAGATATTATTATTGGCTTTCAAATGAATCAATCCGATTACAAATCGCTTAAGTCGTTTTCGAGAAAAACGAAAATTACATATTCCATCCGCACAAGTCACTTCCAGAATGAACCAACATAAAATTATTCTATATCTCGGAAACTGTGAGTGCTAGGTAGACACAACCAATATGGAATTGTAGATATTATTATTGGCTTTCAAATGAATCAATCCGATTGCAAATCGGTGAAGTTGTTTTCGAGAAAAACGAAAATTACATATTCCATCCGCACAAGTCACTTCCAGAATGACCCAACATAAAATTATTCTATATCTCGGAAACTGTGAGTGTTATGTAGACAAAACCAGTATGGAATTGTAGATATTATTATTGGCTTTCAAATGAATCAATCCGATTGCAAATTGGTTAAGTCGTTTCCGAGAAAAACGAAAATTACATATTCCATCCGCACAAGTCACTTCCAGAATGACCCAACATAAAATTATTCTATATCTCGGAAACTGTTAGTGCTAGGTAGACAAAACCAATATGGAATTGTAGATATTATTATTGGCTTTCAAGTGAATCAATCCGATTGCAAATCGGTTAAGTTGTTTTCGAGAAAAACGAAAATTACATATTCCATCCGCACAAGTCACTTCCAGAATGACCCAACATAAAATTATTCTATATCTCGGAAACTGTGAGTGTTATGTAGACAAATCCAGTATGGAATTGTAGATATTATTATTGGCTTTCAAATGAATCAATCCGATTGCAAATCGGTTAAGTTGTTTTCGAGAAAAACGAAAATTACATATTCCATCCGCACAAGTCACTTCCAGAATGACCCAACATAAAATTATTCTATATCTCGGAAACTGTTAGTGCTAGGTAAACAAAACCAGTATGGAATTGTAGATATTATTATTGGCTTTCAAATGAATCAATCCGATTACAAATCGCTTAAGTCGTTTCGAGAAAAACGAAAATTACATATTCCATCCGCACAAGTCACTTCCAGAATGAACCAACATAAAATTATTCCATATCTCGGAAACTGTGAGTGCTAGGTAGACAAAACCAGTATGGAATTGTAGATATTATTATTGGCTTTCAAATGAATCAATCCGATTACAAATCGCTTAAGTCGTTTTCGAGAAAAACGAAAATTACATATTCCATCCGCACAAGTCACTTCCAGAATGAACCAACATAAAATTATTCTATATCTCGGAAACTGTGAGTGCTAGGTAGACAAAACCAGTATGGAATTGTAGATATTATTATTGGCTTTCAAATGAATCAATCCGATTGCAAATTGGTTAAGTCGTTTCCGAGAAAAACGAAAATTACATATTCCATCCGCACAAGTCACTTCCAGAATGACCCAACATAAAATTACTCTATATCTCGGAGACTGTGAGTGCTAGGTAGACAAAACCAATATGGAATTGTAGATATTATTATTGGCTTTCAAATGAATCAATCCGATTGCAAATCGGTTAAGTTGTTTTCGAGAAAAACGAAAATTACATATTCCATCCGCACAAGGCACTTCCAGAATGACCCAACCTAAAAATAATCTATATCTCGGAAACTGTGAGTGCTAGATAGACAAAACCAGTATGGAATTGTAGATATTATTATTGGCTTTCAAATGAATCAATCCGATTGCAAATCGCTTAAGTCGTTTCCGAGAAAAACGAAAATTACATATTCCATCCGCACAAGTCACTTCCAGAATGACCCAACATAAAATTATTCTATATCTCGGAAACTGTGAGTGTTATGTAGACAAATCCAGTATGGAATTGTAGATATTATTATTGGCTTTCAAATGAATCAATCCGATTGCAAATCGGTTAAGTTGTTTTCGAGAAAAACGAAAATTACATATTCCATCCGCACAAGTCACTTCCAGAATGACCCAACATAAAATTATTCTATATCTCGGAAACTGTGAGTGTTATGTAGACAAAGCCAGTATGGAATTGTAGATATTATTATTGGCTTTCAAATGAATCAATCCGATTGCAAATTGGTTAAGTCGTTTCCGAGAAAAACGAAAATTACATATTCCATCCGCACAAGTCACTTCCAGAATGACCCAACATAAAATTATTCTATATCTCGGAAACTGTTAGTGCTAGGTAGACAAAACCAATATGGAATTGTAGATATTATTATTGGCTTTCAAATGAATCAATCCGATTGCAAATCGGTTAAGTTGTTTTCGAGAAAAACGAAAATTACATATTCCATCCGCACAAGTCACTTCCATTAGGTTGCAAATCGGTTAAGTTGTTTTCGAGAAAAACGAAAATTACATATTCCGTCCGCACAAGTCACTTCCAGAATGACCCAACCTAAAAATAATATATATCTCGGAAACTATGAGTGCTAGGTAGGCAAAACCAGTATGGAATTGTAGATATTATTATTGGCTTTCAAATGAATCAATCCGATTACAAATCGCTTAAGTCGTTTTCGAGAAAAACGAAAATTACATATTCCATCCGCACAAGTCACTTCCAGAATGACCCAACCTACAAATAATCTATATCTCGAAAACGGTTAGAGCTAGGTAGATAAAACCAGTATGGAATTGTAGATATTATTATTGGCTTTCAAATGAATCAATCCGATTGCAAATCGGTTAAGTTGTTTTCGAGAAAAACGAAAATTACATATTCCATCCGCACAAGTCACTTCCATTAGGTTGCAAATCGGTTAAGTTGTTTTCGAGAAAAACGAAAATTACATATTCCGTCCGCACAAGTCACTTCCAGAATGACCCAACCTAAAAATAATATATATCTCGGAAACTATGAGTGCTAGGTAGGCAAAACCAGTATGGAATTGTAGATATTATTATTGGCTTTCAAATGAATCAATCCGATTACAAATCGCTTAAGTCGTTTCCGAGAAAAACGAAAATTACATATTCCATCCGCACAAGTCACTTCCAGAATGACCCAACATAAAATTATTCTATATCTCGGAAACTGTGAGTGTTATGTAGACAAATCCAGTATGGAATTGTAGATATTATTATTGGCTTTCAAATGAATCAATCCGATTGCAAATCGGTTAAGTTGTTTTCGAGAAAAACGAAAATTACATATTCCATCCGCACAAGTCACTTCCAGAATGACCCAACATAAAATTATTCTATATCTCGGAAACTGTGAGTGTTATGTAGACAAATGCAGTATGGAATTGTAGATATTATTATTGGCTTTCAAATGAATCAATCCGATTGCAAATTGGTTAAGTCGTTTCCGAGAAAAACGAAAATTACATATTCCATCCGTACAAGTCACTTCCAGAATGACCCAACATAAAATTATTCTATATCTCGGAAACTGTTAGTGCTAGGTAGACAAAACCAATATGGAATTGTAGATATTATTATTGGCTTTCAAATGAATCAATCCGATTGCAAATCGCTTAAGTCGTTTCCGAGAAAAACGAAAATTACATATTCCATCCGCACAAGTCACTTCCAGAATGACCCAACATAAAATTATTCTATATCTCGGAAACTGTGAGTGTTATGTAGACAAATCCAGTATGGAATTGTAGATATTATTATTGGCTTTCAAATGAATCAATCCGATTGCAAATCGGTTAAGTCGTTTCCGAGAAAAACGAAAATTACATATTCCGTCCGCACAAGTCACTTCCAGAATGACCCAACATAAAATTATTCTATATCTCGGAAACTGTGAGTGCTAGGTAGACAAAACCAATATGGAATTGTAGATATTATTATTGGCTTTCAAATGAATCAATCCGATTGCAAATCGGTTAAGTTGTTTTCGAGAAAAACGAAAATTACATATTCCATCCGCACAAGTCACTTCCAGAATGACCCAACCTAAAAATAATCTATATCTCGGAAACTATGAGTGCTAGTTAGACAAAACCAGTATGGAATTGTAGATATTATTATTGGCTTTCAAATGAATCAATCCGATTACAAATCGCTTAAGTCGTTTTCGAGAAAAACGAAAATTACATATTCCATCCGCACAAGTCACTTCCAGAATGAACCAACATAAAATTATTCTATATCTCGGAAACTGTGAGTGCTAGGTAGACAAAACCAGTATGGAATTGTAGATATTATTATTGGCTTTCAAATGAATCAATCCGATTGCAAATTGGTTAAGTCGTTTCCGAGAAAAACGAAAATTACATATTCCGTCCGCACAAGTCACTTCCAGAATGACCCAACATAAAATTATTCTATATCTCGGAAACTGTGAGTGCTAGGTAGACAAAACCAATATGGAATTGTAGATATTATTATTGGCTTTCAAATGAATCAATCCGATTGCAAATCGGTTAAGTTGTTTTCGAGAAAAACGAAAATTACATATTCCATCCGCACAATTCACTTCCAGAATGACCCAACCTAAAAATAATCTATATCTCGGAAACTATGAGTGCTAGGTAGACAAAACCAGTATGGAATTGTAGATATTATTATTGGCTTTCAAATGAATCAATCCGATTACAAATCGCTTAAGTCGTTTCTGAGAAAAACGAAAATTACATATTCCATCCGCACAAGTCACTTCCATAATTACCCAACCTAAAAATAATCTATATCTCGGAAACTATGAGTGCCAGGTAGACAAAACCAGTATGGAATTGTATATATTATTATTGGCTTTCAAATGAATCAATCCGATTGCAAATCGCTTAAGTCGTTTCCAAGAAAAACGAAAATTACATATTCCATCCGCACAAGTCACTTCCAGAATGACCCAACATAAAATTATTCTATATCTCGGAAACTGTGAGTGTTATGTAGACAAATCCAGTATGGAATTGTGGATATTATTATTGGCTTTCAAATGAATCAATCCGATTGCAAATCGGTTAAGTTGTTTTCGAGAAAAACGAAAATTACATATTCCATCCGCACAAGTCACTTCCAGAATGACCCAACCTACAAATAAACTATATCTCGAAAACGGTTAGAGCTAGGTAGATAAAACCAGTATGGAATTGTAGATATTATTATTGGCTTTCAAATGAATCAATCCGATTGCAAATCGGTTAAGTTGTTTTCGAGAAAAACGAAAATTACATATTCCATCCGCACAAGTCACTTCCATTAGGTTGCAAATCGGTTAAGTTGTTTTCGAGAAAAACGAAAATTACATATTCCGTCCGCACAAGTCACTTCCAGAATGACCAAACCTAAAAATAATATATATCTCGGAAACTATGAGTGCTAGGTAGGCAAAACCAGTATGGAATTGTAGATATTATTATTGGCTTTCAAATGAATCAATCCGATTACAAATCGCTTAAGTCGTTTCCGAGAAAAACGAAAATTACATATTCCATCCGCACAAGTCACTTCCAGAATGACCCAACATAAAATTATTCTATATCTCGGAAACTGTGAGTGTTATGTAGACAAATCCAGTATGGAATTGTAGATATTATTATTGGCTTTCAAATGAATCAATCCGATTGCAAATCGGTTAAGTTGTTTTCGAGAAAAACGAAAATTACATATTCCATCCGCACAAGTCACTTCCAGAATGACCCAACATAAAATTATTCTATATCTCGGAAACTGTGAGTGCTAGGTAGACAAAACCAGTATGGAATTGTAGATATTATTATTGGCTTTCAAATGAATCAATCCGATTGCAAATTGGTTAAGTCGTTTCCGAGAAAAACGAAAATTACATATTCCATCCGCACAAGTCACTTCCAGAATGACCCAACATAAAATTATTCTATATCTCGGAAACTGTGAGTGCTAGGTAGACAAAAGCAAAATGAAATTGTAGATATTATTATTGGCTTTCAAATGAATCAATCCGATTGCAAATCGGTTAAGTTGTTTTCGAGAAAAACGAAAATTACATATTCCATCCGCACAAGTCACTTCCAGAATGACCCAACCTAAAAATAATCTATATCTCGGAAACTATGAGTGCCAGGTAGACAAAACCAGTATGGAATTGTATATATTATTATTGGCTTTCAAATGAATCAATCCGATTACAAATCGTTTAAGTCGTTTCCGAGAAAAACGAAAATTACATATTCCATCCGCGCAAGTCACTTCCAGAATGACCCAACCTAAAAATAATCTATATCACGGAAACGGTTAGAGCTAGGTAGATAAAACCAGTATGGAATTGTAGATATTATTATTGGCTTTCAAATGAATCAATCCGATTGCAAATCGCTTAAGTCGTTTCCAAGAAAAACGAAAATTACATATTCCGTCCGCACAAGTCACTTCCAGAATGACCCAACATAAAATTATTCTATATCTCGGAAACTGTGAGTGCTAGGTAGACAAAACCAATATGGAATTGTAGATATTATTATTGGCTTTCAAATGAATCAATCCGATTGCAAATCGGTTAAGTTGTTTTCGAGAAAAATGAAAATTACATATTCCATCCGCACAATTCACTTCCAGAATGACACAACCTAAAAATAATCTATATCTCGGAAACTATGAGTGCTAGGTAGACAAAACCAGTATGGAATTGTAGATATTATTATTGGCTTTCAAATGAATCAATCCGATTACAAATCGCTTAAGTCGTTTCCGAGAAAAACGAAAATTACATATTCCATCCGCACAAGTCACTTCCATAATTACCCAACCTAAAAATAATCTATATCTCGGAAACTATGAGTGCCAGGTAGACAAAACCAGTATGGAATTGTAGATATTATTATTGGCTTTCAAATGAATCAATCCGATTACAAATCGCTTAAGTCGTTTCCGAGAAAAACGAAAATTACATATTCCATCCGCGCAAGTCACTTCCAGAATGACCCAACCTAAAAATAATCTATATCACGGAAACGGTTAGAGATAGGTAGATAAAACCAGTATGGAATTGTAGATATTATTATTGGCTTTCAAATGAATCAATCCGATTGCAAATCGCTTAAGTCGTTTCCAAGAAAAACGAAAATTACATATTCCATCCGCACAAGTCACTTCCAGAATGACCCAACATAAAATTATTCTATATCTCGGAAACTGTGAGTGTTATGTAGACAAATCCAGTATGGAATTGTGGATATTATTATTGGCTTTCAAATGAATCAATCCGATTGCAAATCGGTTAAGTTGTTTTCGAGAAAAACGAAAATTACATATTCCATCCGCACAAGTCACTTCCAGAATGGCCCAACCTACAAATAAACTATATCTCGAAAACGGTTAGAGCTAGGTAGATAAAACCAGTATGGAATTGTAGATATTATTATTGGCTTTCAAATAAATCAATCCGATTGCAAATCGGTTAAGTTGTTTTCGAGAAAAACGAAAATTACATATTCCATCCGCACAAGTCACTTCCATTAGGTTGCAAATCGGTTAAGTTGTTTTCGAGAAAAACGAAAATTACATATTCCGTCCGCACAAGTCACTTCCAGAATGACCCAACCTAAAAATAATATATATCTCGGAAACTATGAGTGCTAGGTAGACAAAACCAGTATGGAATTGTAGATATTATTATTGGCTTTCAAATGAATCAATCCGATTACAAATCGCTTAAGTCGTTTCCGAGAAAAACGAAAATTACATATTCCATCCGCACAAGTCACTTCCAGAATGACCCAACATAAAATTATTCTATATCTCGGAAACTGTGAGTGTTATGTAGACAAATCCAGTATGGAATTGTATATATTATTATTGGCTTTCAAATGAATCAATCCGATTGCAAATCGGTTAAGTTGTTTTCGAGAAAAACGAAAATTACATATTCCATCCGCACAAGTCACTTCCAGAATGACCCAACATAAAATTATTCTATATCTCGGAAACTGTGAGTGCTAGGTAGACAAAACCAGTATGGAATTGTAGATATTATTATTGGCTTTCAAATGAATCAATCCGATTGCAAATTGGTTAAGTCGTTTCCGAGAAAAACGAAAATTACATATTCCATCCGCACAAGTCACTTCCAGAATGACCCAACATAAAATTATTCTATATCTCGGAAACTGTGAGTGCTAGGTAGACAAAACCAATATGGAATTGTAGACATTATTATTGGCTTTCAAATGAATCAATCCGATTGCAAATCGGTTAAGTTGTTTTCGAGAAAAACGAAAATTACATATTCCATCCGCACAAGTCACTTCCAGAATGACCCAACCTAAAAATAATCTATATCTCGGAAACTATGAGTGCCAGGTAGACAAAACCAGTATGTAATTGTATATATTATTATTGGCTTTCAAATGAATCAATCCGATTACAAATCGCTTAAGTCGTTTCCGAGAAAAACGAAAATTACATATTCCATCCGCGCAAGTCACTTCCAGAATGACCCAACCTAAAAATAATCTATATCACGGAAACGGTTAGAGCTAGGTAGATAAAACCAGTATGGAATTGTAGATATTATTATTGGCTTTCAAATGAATCAATCCGATTGCAAATCGCTTAAGTCGTTTCCAAGAAAAACGAAAATTATATATTCCATCCGCACAAGTCACTTCCAGAATGACCCAACATAAAATTATTCTATATCTCGGAAACTGTGAGTGTTATGTAGACAAATCCAGTATGGAATTGTGGATATTATTATTGGCTTTCAAACGAATCAATCCGATTGCAAATCGGTTAAGTTGTTTTCGAGAAAAACGAAAATTACATATTCCATCCGCACAAGTCACTTCCAGAATGACCCAACCTACAAATAATCTATATCTCGAAAACGGTTAGAGCTATGTAGATAAAACCAGTATGGAATTGTAGATATTATTATTGGCTTTCAAATGAATCAATCCGATTGCAAATCGGTTAAGTTGTTTTCGAGAAAAACGAAAATTACATATTCCATCCCCACAAGTCACTTCCATTAGGTTGCAAATCGGTTAAGTTGTTTTCGAGAAAAACGAAAATTACATATTCCGTCCGCACAAGTCACTTCCAGAATGACCCAACCTAAAAATAATATATATCTCGGAAACTATGAGTGCTAGGTAGACAAAACCAGTATGGAATTGTAGATATTATTATTGGCTTTCAAATGAATCAATCCGATTACAAATCGCTTAAGTCGTTTCCGAGAAAAACGAAAATTACATATTCCATCCGCACAAGTCACTTCCAGAATGACCCAACATAAAATTATTCTATATCTCGGAAACTGTGAGTGTTATGTAGACAAATCCAGTATGGAATTGTGGATATTATTATTGGCTTTCAAATGAATCAATCCGATTGCAAATCGGTTAAGTTGTTTTCGAGAAAAACGAAAATTACATATTCCATCCGCACAAGTCACTTCCAGAATGACCCAACCTACAAATAAACTATATCTCGAAAACGGTTAGAGCTAGGTAGATAAAACCAGTATGGAATTGTAGATATTATTATTGGCTTTCAAATGAATCAATCCGATTACAAATCGCTTAAGTCGTTTCCGAGAAAAACGAAAATTACATATTCCATCCGCACAAGTCACTTCCAGAATGACCCAACATAAAATTATTCTATATCTCGGAAACTGTGAGTGTTATGTAGACAAATCCAGTATGGAATTGTGGATATTATTATTGGCTTTCAAATGAATCAATCCGATTGCAAATCGGTTAAGTTGTTTTCGAGAAAAACGAAAATTACATATTCCATCCGCGCAAGTCACTTCCAGAATGACCCAACCTAAAAATAATCTATATCACGGAAACGGTTAGAGCTAGGTAGATAAAACCAGTATGGAATTGTAGATATTATTATTGGCTTTCAAATGAATCAATCCGATTGCAAATCGCTTAAGTCGTTTCCAAGAAAAACGAAAATTACATATTCCATCCGCACAAGTCACTTCCAGAATGACCCAACATAAAATTATTCTATATCTCGGAAACTGTGAGTGTTATGTAGACAAATCCAGTATGGAATTGTGGATATTATTATTGGCTTTCAAATGAATCAATCCGATTGCAAATCGGTTAAGTTGTTTTCGAGAAAAACGAAAATTACATATTCCATCCGCACAAGTCACTTCCAGAATGACCCAACCTACAAATAAACTATATCTCGAAAACGGTTAGAGCTAGGTAGATAAAACCAGTATGGAATTGTAGATATTATTATTGGCTTTCAAATGAATCAATCCGATTGCAAATCGGTTAAGTTGTTTTCGAGAAAAACGAAAATTACATATTCCATCCGCACAAGTCACTTCCATTAGGTTGCAAATCGGTTAAGTTGTTTTCGAGAAAAACGAAAATTACATATTCCGTCCGCACAAGTCACTTCCAGAATGACCCAACCTAAAAATAATATATATCTCGGAAACTATGAGTGCTAGGTAGGCAAAACCAGTATGGAATTGTAGATATTATTATTGGCTTTCAAATGAATCAATCCGATTACAAATCGCTTAAGTCGTTTCCGAGAAAAACGAAAATTACATATTCCATCCGCACAAGTCACTTCCAGAATGACCCAACATAAAATTATTCTATATCTCGGAAACTGTGAGTGTTATGTAGACAAATCCAGTATGGAATTGTATATATTATTATTGGCTTTCAAATGAATCAATCCGATTGCAAATCGGTTAAGTTGTTTTCGAGAAAAACGAAAATTACATATTCCATCCGCACAAGTCACTTCCAGAATGACCCAACATAAAATTATTCTATATCTCGGAAACTGTGAGTGCTAGGTAGACAAAACCAGTATGGAATTGTAGATATTATTATTGGCTTTCAAATGAATCAATCCGATTGCAAATTGGTTAAGTCGTTTCCGAGAAAAACGAAAATTACATATTCCATCCGCACAAGTCACTTCCAGAATGACCCAACATAAAATTATTCTATATCTCGGAAACTGTGAGTGCTAGGTAGACAAAACCAATATGGAATTGTAGATATTATTATTGGCTTTCAAATGAATCAATCCGATTGCAAATCGGTTAAGTTGTTTTCGAGAAAAACGAAAATTACATATTCCATCCGCACAAGTCACTTCCAGAATGACCCAACCTAAAAATAATCTATATCTCGGAAACTATGAGTGCCAGGTAGACAAAACCAGTATGGAATTGTATATATTATTATTGGCTTTCAAATAAATCAATCCGATTACAAATCGCTTAAGTCGTTTCCGAGAAAAACGAAAATTACATATTCCATCCGCGCAAGTCACTTCCAGAATGACCCAACCTAAAAATAATCTATATCACGGAAACGGTTAGAGCTAGGTAGATAAAACCAGTATGGAATTGTAGATATTATTATTGGCTTTCAAATGAATCAATCCGATTGCAAATCGCTTAAGTCGTTTCCAAGAAAAACGAAAATTACATATTCCATCCGCACAAGTCACTTCCAGAATGACCCAATATAAAATTATTCTATATCTCGGAAACTGTGAGTGTTATGTAGACAAATCCAGTATGGAATTGTGGATATTATTATTGGCTTTCAAATGAATCAATCCGATTGCAAATCAGTTAAGTTGTTTTCGAGAAAAACGAAAATTACATATTCCATCCGCACAAGTCACTTCCAGAATGACCCAACCTACAAATAATCTATATCTCGAAAACGGTTAGAGCTAGCTAGATAAAACCAGTATGGAATTGTAGATATTATTATTGGCTTTCAAATGAATCAATCCGATTGCAAATCGGTTAAGTTGTTTTCGAGAAAAACGAAAATTACATATTCCATCCGCACAAGTCACTTCCATTAGGTTGCAAATCGGTTAAGTTGTTTTCGAGAAAAACGAAAATTACATATTCCGTCCGCACAAGTCACTTCCAGAATGACCCAACCTAAAAATAATATATATCTCGGAAACTATGAGTGCTAGGTAGGCAAAACCAGTATGGAATTGTAGATATTATTATTGGCTTTCAAATGAATCAATCCGATTACAAATCGCTTAAGTCGTTTCCGAGAAAAACGAAAATTACATATTCCATCCGCACAAGTCACTTCCAGAATGACCCAACATAAAATTATTCTATATCTCGGAAACTGTGAGTGTTATGAAGACAAATCCAGTATGGAATTGTAGATATTATTATTGGCTTTCAAATGAATCAATCCGATTGCAAATCGGTTAAGTTGTTTTCGAGAAAAACGAAAATTACATATTCCATCCGCACAAGTCACTTCCAGAATGACCCAACATAAAATTATTCTATATCTCGGAAACTGTGAGTGCTAGGTAGACAAAACCAGTATGGAATTGTAGATATTATTATTGGCTTTCAAATGAATCAATCCGATTGCAAATTGGTTAAGTCGTTTCCGAGAAAAACGAAAATTACATATTCCATCCGCACAAGTCACTTCCAGAATGACCCAACATAAAATTATTCTATATCTCGGAAACTGTGAGTGCTAGGTAGACAAAACCAGTATGGAATTGTAGATATTATTATTGGCTTTCAAATGAATCAATCCGATTGCAAATTGGTTAAGTCGTTTCCGAGAAAAACGAAAATTACATATTCCATCCGCACAAGTCACTTCCAGAATGACCCAACATAAAATTATTCTATATCTCGGAAACTGTGAGTGCTAGGTAGACAAAACCAATATGGAATTGTAGATATTATTATTGGCTTTCAAATGAATCAATCCGATTGCAAATCGGTTAAGTTGTTTTCGAGAAAAACGAAAATTACATATTCCATCCGCACAAGTCACTTCCAGAATGACCCAACCTAAAAATAATCTATATCTCGGAAACGGTAAGAGTTAGGTAGACAAAACCAGTATGGAATTGTAGATATTATTATTGGCTTTCAAATGAATAAATCCGATTACAAATCGCTTAAGTCGTTTCCGAGAAAAACGAAAATTACATATTCCATCCGCACAAGTCACTTCCAGAATGACCCAACCTAAAAATAATCTATATCTCGAAAACGGTTAGAGCTAGGTAGATAAAACCAGTATGGAATTGCAGATATTATTATTGGCTTTCAAATGAATCAATCCGATTGCAAATCGGTTAAGTTGTTTTCGAGAAAACCGAAAATTACATATTCCATCCGCACAAGTCACTTCCATTAGGTTGCAAATCGGTTAAGTTGTTTTCGAGAAAAACGAAAATTACATATTCCATCCGCACAATTCACTTCCAGAATGACCCAACCTAAAAATAATCTATATCTCGGAAACTATGAGTGCTAGGTAGACAAAACCAGTATGGAATTGTAGATATTATTATTGGCTTTCAAATGAATCAATCCGATTACAAATCGCTTAAGTCGTTTCCGAGAAAAACGAAAATTACATATTCCATCCGCACAAGTCACTTCCATAATTACCCAACCTAAAAATAATCTATATCTCGGAAACTATGAGTGCCAGGTAGACAAAACCAGTATGGAATTGTATATATTATTATTGGCTTTCAAATGAATCAATCCGATTACAAATCGCTTAAGTCGTTTCCGAGAAAAACGAAAATTACATATTCCATCCGCGTCACTTCCAGAATGACCCAACCTAAAAATAATCTATATCACGGAAACGGTTAGAGCTAGGTAGATAAAACCAGTATGGAATTGTAGATATTATTATTGGCTTTCAAATGAATCAATCCGATTGCAAATCGCTTAAGTCGTTTCCAAGAAAAACGAAAATTACATATTCCATCCGCACAAGTCACTTCCAGAATGACCCAACATAAAATTATTCTATATCTCGGAAACTGTGAGTGTTATGTAGACAAATCCAGTATGGAATTGTAGATATTATTATTGGCTTTCAAATGAATCAATCCGATTGCAAATCGGTTAAGTTGTTTTCGAGAAAAACGAAAATTACATATTCCATCCGCACAAGTCACTTCCAGAATGACCCAACCTAAAAATAATCTATATCTCGGAAACGGTAAGAGTTAGGTAGACAAAACCAGTATGGAATTGTAGATATTATTATTGGCTTTCAAATGAATCAATCCGATTACAAATCGCTTAAGTCGTTTCCGAGAAAAACGAAAATTACATATTCCATCCGCACAAGTCACTTCCAGAACGACCCAACCTACAAATAATCTATATCTCGAAAACGGTTAGAGCTAGGTAGACAAAACCAGTATGGAATTGTAGATATTATTATTGGCTTTCAAATGAATCAATCCGATTGCAAATCGGTTAAGTTGTTTTCGAGAAAAACGAAAATTACATATTCCATCCGCACAAGTCACTTCCAGAATGACCCAACCTAAAAATAATCTATATCTCGGAAACTATGAGTGCTAGGTAGACAAAACCAGTATGGAATTGTAGATATTATTATTGGCTTTCAAATGAATCAATCCGTTTGCAAATCGGTTAAGTTGTTTTCGAGAAAAACGAAAATTACATATTCCATCCGCACAAGTCACTTCCAGAATGACCCAACCTAAAAATAATCTATATCTCGGAAACGGTAAGAGTTAGGTAGACAAACCCAGTATGGAATTGTAGATATTATTATTGGCTTTCAAATGAATCAATCCGATTACAAATCGCTTAAGTCGTTTCCGAGAAAAACGAAAATTACATATTCCATCCGCACAAGTCACTTCCAGAATGAACCAGCATAAAATTATTCTATATCTCGGAAACTGTGAGTGCTAGGTAGACAAAACCAGTATGGAATTGTAGATATTATTATTGGCTTTCAAATGAATCAATCCGATTGCAAATCGGTTAAGTTGTTTTCGAGAAAAACGAAAATTACATATTCCATCCGCACAAGTCACTTCCAGAATGACCCAACCTAAAAATAATCTATATCTCGGAAACTATGAGTGCTAGGTAGACAAAACCAGTATGGAATTGTAGATATTATTATTGGAATCAATAATAATATCTATAAATGAATCAATCCGATTACAAATCGCTTAAGTCGTTTCCGAGAAAAACGAAAATTACATATTCCATCCGCGCAAGTCACTTCCAGAATGACCCAACCTAAAAATAATCTATATCTCGGAAACGTTTAGAGCTAGGTATATAAAACCAGTATGGAATTGTAGATATTATTATTGGCTTTCAAATGAATCAATCCGATTGCAAATCGCTTAAGTCGTTTCCGAGAAAAACGAAAATTACATATTCCATCCGCACAAGTCACTTCCAGAATGACCCAACATAAAATTATTCTATATCTCGGAAACTGTGAGTGTTATGTAGACAAATCCAGTATGGAATTGTAGATATTATTATTGGCTTTCAAATGAATCAATCCGATTGCAAATCGGTTAAGTTGTTTTCGAGAAAAACGAAAATTACACATTCCATCCGCACAAGTCACTTCCAGAATGAACCAACATACAATTATTCTATATCTCGGAAACTGTGAGTGCTAGGTAGACAAAACCAGTATGGAATTGTAGATATTATTATTGGCTTTCAAACGAATCAATCCGATTGCAAATTGGTTAAGTCGTTTCCGAGAAAAACGAAAATTACATATTCCATCCGCACAAGTCACTTCCAGAATGACCCAACATAAAATTATTCTATATCTCGGAAACTGTGAGTGCTAGGTAGAAAAAACCAATATGGAATTGTAGATATTATTATTGGCTTTCAAATGAATCAATCCGATTGCAAATCGGTTAAGTCGTTTCCGAGAAAAACGAAAATTACATATTCCATCCGCACAAGTCACTTCCAGAATGACCCAACCTAAAAATAATCTATATCTCGGAAACTATGAGTGCTAGGTAGACAAAACCAGTATGGAACTGTAGATATTATTATTGGCTTTCAAATGATTCAATCCGATTACAAATCGCTTAAGTCGTTTTCGAGAAAAACGAAAATTACATATTCCATCCGCACAAGTCACTTCCAGAATGAACCAACATAAAATTATTCTGTATCTCGGAAACTGTTAGTGCTAGGTAGACAAAACCACTATGGAATTGTAGATATTATTATTGGCTTTCAAATGAATCAATCCGATTGCAAATTGGTTAAGTTGTTTTCGAGAAAAACGAAAATTACATATTCCATCCGCACAAGTCACATCCAGAATGACCCAACATAAAATTATTCTATATCTCGGAAACTGTTAGTGCTAGGTAGACAAAACCACTATGGAATTGTAGATATTATTATTGGCTTTCAAATGAATCAATCCGATTGCAAATCTGTTAAGTTGTTTTCGAGAAAAACGAAAATTACATATTCCATCCGCACAAGTCACTTCCAGAATGACCCAACCTAAAAATAATCTATATCTCGGAAACTGTGAGTGCTAGGTAGACAAAACCAGTATGGAATTGTAGATATTATTATTGGCTTTCAAATGAATCAATCCGATTACAAATCGCTTAAGTCGTTTCCGAGAAAAACGAAAATTACATATTCCATCCGCGCAAGTCACTTCCAGAATGACCCAACCTAAAAATAATCTATATCTCGGAAACGGTTAGAGCTAGGTAGATAAAACCAGTATGGAATTGTAGATATTATTATTGGCTTTCAAATGAATCAATCCGATTGCAAATTGGTTAAGTCGTTTCCGAGAAAAACGAAAATTACATATTCCATCCGCACAAGTCACTTCCAGAATGAACCAGCATAAAATTATTCTATATCTCGGAAACAGTGAGTGCTAGGTAGACAAAACCAGTATGGAATTGTAGATATTATTATTGGCTTTCAAATGAATCAATCCGATTGCAAATCGGTTAAGTTGTTTTCGAGAAAAACGAAAATTACATATTCCATCCGCACAAGTCACTTCCAGAATGACCCAACCTAAAAATAATCTATATCTCGGAAACTATGAGTGCTAGGTAGACAAAACCAGTATGGAATTGTAGATATTATTATTGGCTTTCAAATGAATCAATCCGATTACAAATCGCTTAAGTCGTTTCCGAGAAAAACGAAAATTACATATTCCATCCGCGCAAGTCACTTCCAGAATGACCCAACCTAAAAATAATCTATATCTCGGAAACGGTTAGAGCTAGGTAGATAAAACCAGTATGGAATTGTAGATATTATTATTGGCTTTCAAATGAATCAATCCGATTGCAAAACTGTCAGTGTTATGTAGACAAATCCAGTATGGAATTGTAGATATTATTATTGGCTTTCAAATGAATCAATCCGATTGCAAATCGCTTAAGTCGTTTCCGAGAAAAACGAAAATTACATATTCCATCCGCACAAGTCACTTCCAGAATGACCCAACATAAAATTATTCTATATCTCGGAAACTGTGAGTGTTATGTAGACAAATCCAGTATGGAATTGTAGATATTATTATTGGCTTTCAAATGAATCAATCCGATTGCAAATCGGTTAAGTTGTTTTCGAGAAAAACGAAAATTACACATTCCATCCGCACAAGTCACTTCCAGAATGAACCAACATACAATTATTCTATATCTCGGAAACTGTGAGTGCTAGGTAGACAAAACCAGTATGGAATTGTAGATATTATTATTGGCTTTCAAACGAATCAATCCGATTGCAAATTGGTTAAGTCGTTTCCGAGAAAAACGAAAATTACATATTCCATCCGCACAAGTCACTTCCAGAATGACCCAACATAAAATTATTCTATATCTCGGAAACTGTGAGTGCTAGGTAGAAAAAAACCAATATGGAATTGTAGATATTATTATTGGCTTTCAAATGAATCAATCCGATTGCAAATCGGTTAAGTCGTTTCCGAGAAAAACGAAAATTACATATTCCATCCGCACAAGTCACTTCCAGAATGACCCAACCTAAAAATAATCTATATCTCGGAAACTATGAGTGCTAGGTAGACAAAACCAGTATGGAACTGTAGATATTATTATTGGCTTTCAAATGATTCAATCCGATTACAAATCGCTTAAGTCGTTTTCGAGAAAAACGAAAATTACATATTCCATCCGCACAAGTCACTTCCAGAATGAACCAACATAAAATTATTCTGTATCTCGGAAACTGTGAGTGCTAGGTAGACAAAACCAGTATGGAATTGTAGATATTATTATTGGCTTTCAAATGAATCAATCCGATTGCAAATTGGTTAAGTTGTTTTCGAGAAAAACGAAAATTACATATTCCATCCGCACAAGTCACTTCCAGAATGACCCAACATAAAATTATTCTATATCTCGGAAACTGTTAGTGCTAGGTAGACAAAACCACTATGGAATTGTAGATATTATTATTGGCTTTCAAATGAATCAATCCGATTGCAAATCTGTTAAGTTGTTTTCGAGAAAAACGAAAATTACATATTCCATCCGCACAAGTCACTTCCAGAATGACCCAACCTAAAAATAATCTATATCTCGGAAACTGTGAGTGCTAGGTAGACAAAACCAGTATGGAATTGTAGATATTATTATTGGCTTTCAAATGAATCAATCCGATTACAAATCGCTTAAGTCGTTTCCGAGAAAAACGAAAATTACATATTCCATCCGCGCAAGTCACTTCCAGAATGACCCAACCTAAAAATAATCTATATCTCGGAAACGGTTAGAGCTAGGTAGATAAAACCAGTATGGAATTGTAGATATTATTATTGGCTTTCAAATGAATCAATCCGATTGCAAATTGGTTAAGTCGTTTCCGAGAAAAACGAAAATTACATATTCCATCCGCACAAGTCACTTCCAGAATGAACCAGCATAAAATTATTCTATATCTCGGAAACTGTGAGTGCTAGGTAGACAAAACCAGTATGGAATTGTAGATATTATTATTGGCTTTCAAATGAATCAATCCGATTGCAAATCGGTTAAGTTGTTTTCGAGAAAAACGAAAATTACATATTCCATCCGCACAAGTCACTTCCAGAATGACCCAACCTAAAAATAATCTATATCTCGGAAACTATGAGTGCTAGGTAGACAAAACCAGTATGGAATTGTAGATATTATTATTGGCTTTCAAATGAATCAATCCGATTACAAATCGCTTAAGTCGTTTCCGAGAAAAACGAAAATTACATATTCCATCCGCGCAAGTCACTTCCAGAATGACCCAACCTAAAAATAATCTATATCTCGGAAACGGTTAGAGCTAGGTAGATAAAACCAGTATGGAATTGTAGATATTATTATTGGCTTTCAAATGAATCAATCCGATTGCAAAACTGTCAGTGTTATGTAGACAAATCCAGTATGGAATTGTAGATATTATTATTGGCTTTCAAATGAATCAATCCGATTGCAAATCGATTAAGTTGTTTTCGAGAAAAACGAAAATTACATATTCCATCCGCACAAGTCACTTCCAGAATGAACCAACATAAAATTATTCTATATCTCGGAAACTGTGAGTGCTAGGTAGACAAAACCAGTATAGAATTGTAGATATTATTATTGGCTTTCAAATGAATCAATCCGATTGCAAATTGGTTAAGTTGTTTTCGAGAAAAACGAAAATTACATATTCCATCCGCACAAGTCACTTCCAGAATGACCCAACCTAAAAATAATCTATATCTCGGAAACTATGAGTGCTAGGTAGACAAAACCAGTATGGAATTGTAGATATTGGCTTTCAAATGAATCAATCCGATTACAAATCGCTTAAGTCGTTTCCGAAAAAAACGAAAATTATATATTCCATCCGCGCAAGTCACTTCCAGAATGACCCAACCTAAAAATAATCTATATCTCGGAAACGGTTAGAGCTAGGTAGATAAAACCAGTATGGAATTGTAGATATTATTATTGGCTTTCAAATGAATCAATCCGATTGCAAATCTGTTAAGTTGTTTTCGAGAAAAACGAAAATTACATATTCCATCCGCACAAGTCACTTCCAGAATGACCCAACCTAAAAATAATCGATATCTCGGAAACTGTGAGTGCTAGGTAGACAAAACCAGTATGGAATTGTAGATATTATTATTGGCTTTCAAATGAATCAATCCGATTGCAAATCGGTTAAGTTGTTTTCGAGAAAAACGAAAATTACATATTCCATCCGCACAAGTCACTTCCAGAATGACCCAACCTAAAAATAATCTATATCTCGGAAACTATGAGTGCTAGGTAGACAAAACCAGTATGGAATTGTAGATATTATTATTGGCTTTCAAATGAATCAATCCGATTGCAAATCGCTTAAGTCGTTTCCAAGAAAAACGAAAATTACATATTCCATCCGCACAAGTCACTTCCAGAATGAGCCAACATAAAATTATACTATATCTCGGAAACTGTGAGTGTTATGTAGACAAATCCAGTATGGAATTGTAGATATTATTATTGGCTTTCAAATGAATCAATCCGATTACAAATCGCTTAAGTCGTTTCCGAGAAAAACGAAAATTACATATTCCATCCGCGCAAGTCACTTCCAGAATGACCCAACCTAAAAATAATCTATATCTCGGAAACTATGGGTGCTAGGTAGACAAAACCAGTATGGAATTGTAGATATTATTATTGGCTTTCAAATGAATCAATCCGATTGCAAATTGGTTAAGTCGTTTCCGAGAAAAACGAAAATTACATATTCCATCCGCACAAGTCACTTCCAGAATGAGCCAACATAAAATTATACTATATCTCGGAAACTGTGAGTGTTATGTAGACAAATCCAGTATGGAATTGTAGATATTATTATTGGCTTTCAAATGAATCAATCCGATTACAAATCGCTTAAGTCGTTTCCGAGAAAAACGAAAATTACATATTCCATCCGCGCAAGTCACTTCCAGAATGACCCAACCTAAAAATAATCTATATCTCGGAAACTATGAGTGCTAGGTAGACAAAACCAGTATGGAATTGTAGATATTATTATTGGTTTTCAAATGAATCAATCCGATTACAAATCGCTTAAGTCGTTTCCGAGAAAAACGAAAATTACATATTCCATCCGCACAAGTCAGTACCAGAATGAACCAACATAAAATTATTCTATATCTCGGAAACTGTTAGTGCTAGGTAGACAAAACCAGTATTGATTTTTAGATATTATTATTGGCTTTCAAATGAATCAATCCGATTGCAAATTGGTTAAGTCGTTTCCGAGAAAAACGAAAATTACATATTCCATCCGCACAAGTCACTTCCAGAATGACCCAACATAAAATTATTCTATATCTTGGAAACTGTGAGTGCTAGGTAGACAAAACCAATATGGAATTGTAGATATTATTATTGGCTTTCAAATGAATCAATCCGATTACAAATCGCTTAAGTCGTTTCCGAGAAAAACGAAAATTACATATTCCATCCGCGCAAGTCACTTCCAGAATGACCCAACCTAAAAATAATCTATATCTCGGAAACGGTTAGAGCTAGGTAGATAAAACCAGTATGGAATTGTAGATATTATTATTGGCTTTCAAATGAATCAATCCGATTGCAAATTGGTTAAGTCGTTTCCGAGAAAAACGAAAATTACATATTCCATCCGCACAAGTCACTTCCAGAATGAACCAGCATAAAATTATTCTATATCTCGGAAACTGTGAGTGCTAGGTAGACAAAACCAGTATGGAATTGTAGATATTATTATTGGCTTTCAAATGAATCAATCCGATTGCAAATCGGTTAAGTTGTTTTCGAGAAAAACGAAAATTACATATTCCATCCGCACAAGTCACTTCCAGAATGACCCAACCTAAAAATAATCTATATCTCGGAAACTATGAGTGCTAGGTAGACAAAACCAGTATGGAATTGTAGATATTATTATTGGCTTTCAAATGAATCAATCCGATTACAAATCGCTTATGTCGTTTCCGAGAAAAACGAAAATTACATATTCCATCCGCGCAAGTCACTTCCAGAATGACCCAACCTAAAAATAATCTATATCTCGGAAGCGGTTAGAGCTAGGTAGATAAAACCAGTATGGAATTGTAGATATTATTATTGGCTTTCAAATGAATCAATCCGATTGCAAAACTGTCAGTGTTATGTAGACAAATCCAGTATGGAATTGTAGATATTATTATTGGCTTTCAAATGAATCAATCCGATTGCAAATCGGTTAAGTTGTTTTCGAGAAAAACGAAAATTACATATTCCATCCGCACAAGTCACTTCCAGAATGAACCAACATAAAATTATTCTATATCTCGGAAACTGTGAGTGCTAGGTAGACAAAACCAGTATGGAATTGTAGATATTATTATTGGCTTTCAAATGAATCAATCCGATTGCAAATTGGTTAAGTTGTTTTCGAGAAAAACGAAAATTACATATTCCATCCGCACAAGTCACTTCCAGAATGACCCAACCTAAAAATATTCTATATCTCGGAAACTATGAGTGCTAGGTATACAAAACCAGTATGGAATTGTAGATATTGGCTTTCAAATGAATCAATCCGATTACAAATCGCTTAAGTCGTTTCCGAAAAAAACGAAAATTACATATTCCATCCACGCAAGTCACTTCCAGAATGACCCAACCTAAAAATAATCTATATCTCGGAAACGGTTAGAGCTAGGTAGATAAAACCAGTATGGAATTGTAGATATTATTATTGGCTTTCAAATGAATCAATCCGATTGCAAATTATTATTGGCTTTCAAATGAATCAATCCGAATGCAAATTATTATTGGCTTTCAAATGAATCAATCCGATTGCAAATCTGTTAAGTTGTTTTCGAGAAAAACGAAAATTACATAGTCCATCCGCACAAGTCACTTCCAGAATGACCCAACCTAAAAATAATCTATATCTCGGAAACTATGAGTGCTAGGTAGACAAAACCAGTATGGAATTGTAGATATTATTATTGGCTTTCAAATGAATCAATCCGATTGCAAATCGCTTAAGTCGTTTCCGGGAAAAACGAAAATTACATATGCCATCCGCACAAGTCACTTCCAGAATGACCCAACATAAAATTATTCTATATCTCGGAAACTGTGAGTGTTATGTAGACAAATCCAGTATGGAATTGTAGATATTATTATTGGCTTTCAAATGAATCAATCCGATTGCAAATCGGTTAAGTTGTTTCCGAGAAAAACGAAAATTACATATTCCATCCGCACAAGTCACTTCCAGAATGAGCCAACATAAAATTATACTATATCTCGGAAACTGTGAGTGTTATGTACACAAATCCAGTATGGAATTGTAGATATTATTATTGGCTTTCAAATGAATCAATCCGATTGCAAATCGGTTAAGTTGTTTTCGAGAAAAACGAAAATTACATATTCCATCCGCACAAGTCACTTCCAGAATGAGCCAACCTAAAAATAATCTATATCTCGGAAACTATGAGTGCTAGGTAGACAAAACCAGTATGGAATTGTAGATATTATTATTGGCTTTCAAATGAATCAATCCGATTACAAATCGCTTAAGTCGTTTCCGAGAAAAACGAAAATTACATATTCCATCCGCACAAGTCAGTACCAGAATGAACCAACATAAAATTATTCTATATCTCGGAAACTGTGAGTGCTAGGTAGACAAAACCAGTATTGATTTTTAGATATTATTATTGGCTTTCAAATGAATCAATCCGATTGCAAATTGGTTAAGTCGTTTCCGAGAAAAACGAAAATTACATATTCCATCCGCACAAGTCACTTCCAGAATGACCCAACATAAAATTATTCTATATCTTGGAAACTGTGAGTGCTAGGTAGACAAAACCAATATGGAATTGTCGATATTATTATTGGCTTTCAAATGAATCAATCCGATTGCAAATCGGTTAAGTTGTTTTCGAGAAAAACGAAAATTACATATTCCATCCGCACAAGTCACTTCCAGAATGACCCAACCTAAAAATAATCTATATCTCGG
Source organism: Stomoxys calcitrans (assembly GCF_963082655.1). Classification (NCBI taxonomy): domain Eukaryota; kingdom Metazoa; phylum Arthropoda; class Insecta; order Diptera; family Muscidae; genus Stomoxys; species Stomoxys calcitrans. Next base: position 64,838,830 of record NC_081556.1, on the reverse strand, counting down.
AAACTATGAGTGCTAGGTAGACAAAACCAGTATGGAATTGTAGATATTATTATTGGCTTTCAAATGAATCAATCCGATTACAAATCGCATAATTCGTTTCCGAGAAAAACGAAAATTACATATTCCATCCGCACAATTCACTTCCAGAATGACCCAACATAAAATTATTCTATATCTTGGAAACTGTGAGTGCTAGGTAGACAAAACCAATATGGAATTGTAGATATTATTATTGGCTTTCAAATGAATCAATCCGATTGCAAATCGGTTAAGTTGTTTTCGAGAAAAACGAAAATTACATATTCCATCCGCACAAGTCACTTCCAGAATGACCCAACCTAAAAATAATCTATATCTCGGAAACTATGAGTGCTAGGTAGACAAAACCAGTATGGAATTGTAGATATTATTATTGGCTTTCAAATGAATCAATCCGATTACAAATCGCTTAAGTCGTTTCCGAGAAAAACGAAAATTACATGTTCCATCCGCACAAGTCACTTCCAGAATGACCCAACATAAAATTATTCTATATCTCGGAAACTGTGAGTGCTAGGTAGACAAAACCAGTATGGAATTGTAGATATTATTATTGGCTTTCAAATGAATCAATCCGATTGCAAATCTGTTAAGTTGTTTTCGAGAAAAACGAAAATTACATATTCCATCCGCACAAGTCACTTCCAGAATGACCCAACCTAAAAATTATCTATATCTCGGAAACGGTAAGAGTTAGGTAGACAAAACCAGTATGGAATTGTAGATATTATTATTGGCTTTCAAATGAATCAATCCGATTACAAATCGGTTAAGTTGTTTTCGAAAAAAACGAAAATTACATATTCCATCCGCGCAAGTCACTTCCAGAATGACCCAACCTAAAAATAATCTATATCTCGGAAACGGTAAGAGTTAGGTAGACAAAACCAGTATGGAATTGTAGATATTATTATTGGCTTTCCAATGAATCAATCGGATTGCAAATTGGTTAAGTCGTTTCCGAGAAAAACGAAAATTACATATTCCATCCGCACAAGTCACTTCCAGAATGACCCAACCTAAAAATTATCTATATCTCGGAAACGGTAAGAGTTAGGTAGACAAAACCAGTATGGAATTGTAGATATTATTATTGGCTTTCAAATGAATCAATCCGATTACAAATCGGTTAAGTTGTTTTCGAAAAAAACGAAAATTACATATTCCATCCGCGCAAGTCACTTCCAGAATGACCCAACCTAAAAATAATCTATATCTCGGAAACGGTAAGAGTTAGGTAGACAAAACCAATATGGAATTGTAGATATTATTATTGGCTTTCAAATGAATCAATCCGATTGCAAATCGGTTAAGTTGTTTTCGAGAAAAACGAAAATTACATATTCCATCCGCACAAGTCACTTCCAGAATGACCCAACCTAAAAATAATCTATATCTCGGAAACTATGAGTGCTAGGTAGACAAAACCAGTATGGGATTGTAGATATTGGCTTTCAAATGAATCAATCCGATTGCAAATCGCTTAAGTCGTTTCCGAGAAAAACGAAAATTACACATCCGCACAAGTCGCTTCCAGAATTAACCAACATAAAATTATTCTATATCTCGGAAACGGTGAGAGCTAGATAGACAAAACAAGTATGGAATTGTAGATATTATTATTGGCTTTCAAATGAATCAATCCGATTGCAAATCGGTTAAGTTGTTTTCGAGAAAAACGAAAATTACATATTCCATCCGCACAAGTCACTTCCAGAATGATCTATATCTCGGAAACGGTGAGAGCTAGATAGACAAAACCAGTATGGAATTGTAGATATTATTATTGGCTTTCAAATGAATCAATCCCATTACAAATCGCTTAAGTCGTTTCCGAGAAAAACGAAAATTACATATTCCATCCGCACAAGTCAGTACCAGAATGAACCAACATAAAATTATTCTATATCTCGGAAACTGTGAGTGCTAGGTAGACAAAACCAGTATAGATTTTTAGATATTATTATTGGCTTTCAAATGAATCAATCCGATTGCAAATTTGTTAAGTCGTTTCCGAGAAAAACGAAAATTACATATTCCATCCGCACAAGTCACTTCCAGAATGACCCAACATAAAATTATTCTATATCTTGGAAACTGTGAGTGCTAGGTAGACAAAACCAATATGGAATTGTAGATATTATTATTGGCTTTCAAATGAATCAATCCGATTGCAAATCGGTTAAGTTGTTTTCGAGAAAAACGAAAATTACATATTCCATCCGCACAAGTCACTTCCAGAATGACCCAACCTAAAAATAATCTATATCTCGGAAACTATGAGTGCTAGGTAGACAAAACCAGTATGGAATTGTAGATATTATTATTGGCTTTCAAATGAATCAATCCGATTACAAATCGCATAAGTCGTTTCCGAGAAAAACGAAAATTACATATTCCATCCGCACAATTCACTTCCAGAATGACCCAACATAAAATTATTCTATATCTTGGAAACTGTGAGTGCTAGGTAGACAAAACCAATATGGAATTGTAGATATTATTATTGGCTTTCAAATGAATCAATCCGATTGCAAATCGGTTAAGTTGTTTTCGAGAAAAACGAAAATTACATATTCCATCCGCACAAGTCACTTCCAGAATGACCCAACCTAAAAATAATCTATATCTCGGAAACTATGAGTGCTAGGTAGACAAAACCAGTATGGAATTGTAGATATTATTATTGGCTTTCAAATGAATCAATCCGATTACAAATCGCTTAAGTCGTTTCCGAGAAAAACGAAAATTACATGTTCCATCCGCATAAGTCACTTCCAGAATGACCCAACATAAAATTATTCTATATCTCGGAAACTGTGAGTGCTAGGTAGACAAAACCAGTATGGAATTGTAGATATTATTATTGGCTTTCAAATGAATCAATCCGATTGCAAATCTGTTAAGTTGTTTTCGAGAAAAACGAAAATTACATATTCCATCCGCACAAGTCACTTCCAGAATGACCCAACCTAAAAATTATCTATATCTCGGAAACGGTAAGAGTTAGGTAGACAAAACCAGTATGGAATTGTAGATATTATTATTGGCTTTCAAATGAATCAATCCGATTACAAATCGGTTAAGTTGTTTTCGAAAAAAACGAAAATTACATATTCCATCCGCGCAAGTCACTTCCAGAATGACCCAACCTAAAAATAATCTATATCTCGGAAACGGTAAGAGTTAGGTAGACAAAACCAGTATGGAATTGTAGATATTATTATTGGCTTTCCAATGAATCAATCGGATTGCAAATTGGTTAAGTCGTTTCCGAGAAAAACGAAAATTACATATTCCATCCGCACAAGTCACTTCCAGAATGACCCAACATAAAATTATTCTATATCTCGGAAACTGTGAGTGCTAGGTAGACAAAACCAATATGGAATTGTAGATATTATTATTGGCTTTCAAATGAATCAATCCGATTGCAAATCGGTTAAGTTGTTTTCGAGAAAAACGAAAATTACATATTCCATCCGCACAAGTCACTTCCAGAATGACCCAACCTAAAAATAATCTATATCTCGGAAACTATGAGTGCTAGGTAGACAAAACCAGTATGGGATTGTAGATATTGGCTTTCAAATGAATCAATCCGATTACAAATCGCTTAAGTCGTTTCCGAAAAAAACGAAAATTACATATTCCATCCGCGCAAGTCACTTCCAGAATGACCCAACCTAAAAATAATCTATATCTCGGAAACGGTTAGAGCTAGGTAGATAAAACCAGTATGGAATTGTAGATATTATTATTGGCTTTCAAATGAATCAATCCGATTGCAAATTATTATTGGCTTTCAAATGAATCAATCCGATTGCAAATCTGTTAAGTTGTTTTCGAGAAAAACGAAAATTACATATTCCATCCGCACAAGTCACTTCCAGAATGACCCAACCTAAAAATAATCTATATCTCGGAAACTGTGAGTGCTAGGTAGACAAAACCAGTATGGAATTGTAGATATTATTATTGGCTTTCAAATGAATCAATCCGATTGCAAATCGGTTAAGTTGTTTTCGAGAAAAACGAAAATTACATATTCCATCCGCACAAGTCACTTCCAGAATGATCCAACCTAAAAATAATCTATATCTCGGAAACTATGAGTGCTAGGTAGACAAAACCAGTATGGAATTGTAGATATTATTATTGGCTTTCAAATGAATCAATCCGATTGCAAATCGCTTAAGTCGTTTCCGAGAAAAACGAAAATTACATATTCCATCCGCACAAGTCACTTCCAGAATGAGCCAACATAAAATTATACTATATCTCGGAAACTGTGAGTGTTATGTAGACAAATCCAGTATGGAATTGTAGATATTATTATTGGCTTTCAAATGAATCAATCCGATTGCAAATCGGTTAAGTTGTTTTCAAGAAAAACGAAAATTACATATTCCATCCGCACAAGTCACTTCCAGAATGACCCAACATAAAATTATTCTATATCTCGGAAACTGTGAGTGCTAGGTAGACAAAACCAGTATGGAATTGTAGATATTATTATTGGCTTTCAAATGAATCAATCCGATTGCAAATCTGTTAAGTTGTTTTCGAGAAAAACGAAAATTACATATTCCATCCGCACAAGTCACTTCCAGAATAAAAACCTAAAATAATCTATATCTCGGAAACGGTAAGAGTTAGGTAGACAAAACCAGTATGGAATTGTAGATATTATTATTGGCTTTCAAATGAATCAATCCGATTACAAAACGCTTAAGTCGTTTCCGAGAAAAACGAAAATTACATATTCCATCCGCGCAAGTCACTTCCAGAATGACCCAACCTAAAAATAATCTATATCTCGGAAACGGTTAGAGCTAGGTAGATAAAACCAGTATGGAATTGTAGATATTATTATTGGCTTTCAAATGAATCAATCCGATTGCAAATCGCTTAAGTCGTTTCCGAGAAAAACGAAAATTACATATTCCATCCGCACAAGTCACTTCCAGAATGACCCAACATAAAATTATTCTATATCTCGGAAACTGTGAGTGCTAGGTAGACAAAACCAGTATGGAATTGTACATATTATTATTGGCTTTCAAATGAATCAATCCGATTGCAAATCGGTTAAGTTGTTTTCGAGAAAAACGAAAATTACATATTCCATCCGCACAAGTCACTTCCAGAATGACCCAACCTAAAAATAATCTATATCTCGGAAACTATGAGTGCTAGGTAGACAAAACCAGTATGGAATTGTAGATATTATTATTGGCTTTCAAATGAATCAATCCGATTACAAATCGCTTAAGTCGTTTTCGAGAAAAACGAAAATTACATATTCCATCCGCACAAGTCACTTCCAGAATGAACCAACATAAAATTATTCTATATCTCGGAAACTGTGAGTGCTAGGTAGACAAAACCAGTATGGAATTGTAGATATTATTATTGGCTTTCAAATGAATCATTCCGATTGCAAATCGCTTAAGTCGTTTTCGAGAAAAACGAAAATTAAATATTCCATCCGCACAAGTCACTTCCAGAATGACCCAACATAAAATTATTCTATATCTCGGAAACTGTGAGTGCTAGGTAGACAAAACCAGTATGGAATTGTAGATATTATTATTGGCTTTCAAATGAATCAATCCGATTACAAATCGCTTAAGTCGTTTTCGAGAAAAACGAAAATTAAATATTCCATCCGCACAAGTCACTTCCAGAATGACCCAACATAAAATTATTCTATATCTCGGAAACTGTGAGTGCTAGGTAGACAAAACCAGTATGGAATTGTAGATATTATTATTGGCTTTCAAATGAATCAACCCGATTACAAATCGCTTAAGTCGTTTCCGAGAAAAACGAAAATTACATATTCCATCCGCACAATTCACTTCCAGAATGACCCAACCTAAAAATAATGTATATCTCGGAAACTATGAGTGCTAGGTAGACAAAACCAGTATGGAATTGTAGATATTATTATTGGCTTTCAAATGAATCAACCCGATTACAAATCGCTTAAGTCGTTTCCGAGAAAAACGAAAATTACATATTCCATCCGCACAAATCACTTCCAGAATGACCCAACATAAAATTATTCTATATCTCGGAAACTGTGAGTGCTAGGTAGACAAAACCAGTATGGAATTGTAGATATTATTATTGGCTTTCAAATGAATTGATCCGATTGCAAATCGCTTAAATCGTTTCCGAGAAAAACGAAAATTACATATTCCATCCGCACAAGTCACTTCCAGAATGGCCCAACCTAAAAATAATCTATATCTCGGAAACTATGAGTGCTAAATAGACAAAACCAGTATGGAATTGTAGATATTATTATTGGCTTTCAAATGAATCAATCCGATTACAAATCGCTTAAGTCGTTTTCGAGAAAAACGAAAATTACATATTCCATCCGCACAATTCACTTCCAGAATGACCCAACCTAAAAATAATGTATATCTCGGAAACTATAAATGCTAGGTAGACAAAACCAGTATGGAATTGTAGATATTATTATTGGCTTTCAAATGAATCAACCCGATTACAAATCGCTTAAGTCGTTTCCGAGAAAAACGAAAATTACATATTCCATCCGCACAAATCACTTCCAGAATGACCCAACATAAAATTATTCTATATCTCGGAAACTGTGAGTGCTAGGTAGACAAAACCATTATGGAATTGTAGATATTATTATTGGCTTTCAAATGAATTGATCCGATTGCAAATCGCTTAAATCGTTTCCGAGAAAAACGAAAATTACATATTCCATCCGCACAAGTCACTTCCAGAATGGCCCAACCTAAAAATAATCTATATCTCGGAAACGGTTAGAGCTAGGTAGATAAAACCAGTATGGAATTGTAGATATTATTATTGGCTTTCAAATGAATCAATCCGATTGCAAATTGGTTAAGTCGTTTTCGAGAAAAACGAAAATTACATATTCCATCCGCACAAGTCACTTCCAGAATGAACCAGCATAAAATTATTCTATATCTCGGAAACTGTGAGCGCTAGGTAGACAAAACCAGTATGGAATTGTAGATATTATTATTGGCTTTCAAATGAATCAATCCGATTGCAAATCGGTTAAGTTGTTTTCGAGAAAAACGAAAATTACATATTCCATCCGCACAAGTCACTTCCAGAATGACCCAACCTAAAAATAATCTATATCTCGGAAACTATGAGTGCTCGGTAGACAAAACCAGTATGGAATTGTAGATATTATTATTGGCTTTCAAATGAATCAATCCGATTACAAATCGCTTAAGTCGTTTCCGAGAAAAACGAAAATTACATATTCCATCCGCACAAGTCACTTCCAGAATGACCCAACCTAAAAATAATCTATATCTCGGAAACGGTTAGAGCTAGGTAGATAAAACCATTATGGAATTGTAGATATTATTATTGGCTTTCAAATGAATCAATCCGATTGCAAATCGCTCAAGTCGTTTCCGAGAAAAACGAAAATTACATATTCCATCCGCACAAGTCACTTCCAGAATGACCCAACATAAAATTATTCTATATCTCGGAAACTGTGAGTGTTATGTAGACAAATCCAGAATGGAATTGTAGATATTATTATTGGCTTTCAAATGAATCAATCCGATTGCAAATCGGTTAAGTTGTTTTCGAGAAAAACGAAAATTACATATTCCATCCGCACAAGTCACTTCCAGAATGAACCAACATAAAATTATTCTATATCTCGGAAACTGTGAGTGCTAGGTAGACAAAACCAGTATGGAATTGTAGATATTATTATTGGCTTTCAAATGAATCAATCCGATTGCAAATTGGTTAAGTCGTTTCCGAGAAAAACGAAAATTACATATTCCATCCGCACAAGTCACTTCCAGAATGACCCAACATAAAATTATTCTATATCTCGGAAACTGTGAGTGCTAGGTAGACAAAACCAATATGGAATTGTAGATATTATTATTGGCTTTCAAATGAATCAATCCGATTGCAAATCGGTTAAGTTGTTTTCGAGAAAAACGAAAATTACATATTCCATCCGCACAAGTCACTTCCAGAATGACCCAACATAAAATTATTCTATATCTCGGAAACTGTGAGTGTTATGTAGACAAATCCAGTATGGAATTGTAGATATTATTATTGGCTTTCAAATGAATTAATCCGATTGCAAATCGGTTAAGTTGTTTCCATTACATATTCCATCCGCACAAGTCACTTCCAGAATGACCCAACATAAAATTATTCTATATCTCGGAAACTGTGAGTGCTAGGTAGACAAAACCAGTATGGAATTGTAGATATTATTATTGGCTTTCAAATGAATCAATCCGATTGCAAATCGGTTAAGTTGTTTTCGAGAAAAACGAAAATTACATATTCCATCCGCACAAGTCACTTCCAGAATGACCCAACCTAAAAATAATCTGTATCTCGGAAACTGTGAGTGTTATGTAGACAAATCCAGTATGGAATTGTAGATATTATTATTGGCTTTCAAATGAATCAATCCGATTGCAAATCGGTTAAGTTGTTTTCGAGAAAAACGAAAATTACATATTCCATCCGCACAAGCCACTTCCAGAATGACCCAACATAAAATTATTCTATATCTCGGAAACTGTGAGTGCTAGGTAGACAAAACCAGTATGGAATTGTAGATATTATTATTGGCTTTCAAATGAATCAATCCGATTGCAAATTGGTTAAGTCGTTTCCGAGAAAAACGAAAAATACATATTCCATCCGCAAAAGTCACTTCCAGAATGACCCAACATAAAATTATTCTATATCTCGGAAACTGTGAGTGCTAGGTAGACAAAACCAGTATGTAATTGTAGATATTATTATTGACTTTCAAATGAATCAATCCGATTGCAAATCGGTTGAGTTGTTTTCGAGAAAAACGAAAATTACATATTCCATCCGCACAAGTCACTTCCAGAATGACCCAACCTAAAAATAATCTATATCTCGGAAACTATGAGTGCTAGGTGGACAAAACCAGTATGGAATTGTAGATATTATTATTGGCTTTCAAATGAATCAATCCGATTACAAATCGCTTAAGTCGTTTCCAAGAAAAACGAAAATTACATATTCCATCCGCACAATTCACTTCCAGAATGACCCAACCTAAAAATAATCTATATCTCGGAAACTATGAGTGCTAGGTAGACAAAACCAGTATGGAATTGTAGATATTATTATTGGCTTTCAAATGAATCAATCCGATTATAAATCGCTTAAGTCGTTTCCGAGAAAAACGAAAATTACATATTCCATCCGCACAAGTCACTTCCAGAATGACCCAACATAAAATTATTCTATATCTCGGAAACTGTGAGTGCTAGGTAGACAAAACCAGTATGGAATTGTAGATATTATTATTGGCTTTCAAATGAATCAATCCGATTGCAAATCGGTTAAGTTGTTTTCGAGAAAAACGAAAATTACATATTCCATCCGCACAAGTCACTTCCAGAATGACCCAACCTAAAAATAATCTATATCTCGGAAACTATGAGTGCTATGTAGACAAAACCAGTATGGAATTGTAGATATTATTATTGGCTTTCAAATGAATCAATCCGATTACAAATCGCTTAAGTCGTTTCCGAGAAAAACGAAAATTACATATTCCATCCGCACAAGTCACTTCCAGAATGACCCAACCTAAAAATAATCTATATCTCGGAAACGGTTAGAGCTAGGTAGATAAAACCAGTATGGAATTGTAGATATTATTATTGGCTTTCAAATGAATCAATCCGATTGCAAATTGGTTAAGTCGTTTCCGAGAAAAACGAAAATTACATATTCCATCCGCACAAGTCACTTCCAGAATGAACCAGCATAAAATTATTCTATATCTCGGAAACTGTGAGTGCTAGGTAGACAAAACCAGTATGGAATTGTAGATATTATTATTGGCTTTCAAATGAATCAATCCGATTGCAAATCGGTTAAGTTGTTTTCGAGAAAAACGAAAATTACATATTCCATCCGCACAAGTCACTTCCAGAATGACCCAACCTAAAAATAATCTATATCTCGGAAACTATGAGTGCTAGGTAGACAAAACCAGTATGGAATTGTAGATATTATTATTGGCTTTCAAATGAATCAATCCGATTACAAATCGCTTAAGTCGTTTCCGAGAAAAACGAAAATTACATATTCCATCCGCGCAAGTCACTTCCAGAATGACCCAACCTAAAAATAATCTATATCTCGGAAAGTATGAGTGCTAGGTAGACAAAACCAGTATGGAATTGTAGATATTATTATTGGCTTTCAAATGAATCAATCCGATTGCAAATCGCTTAAGTCGTTTCCGAGAAAAACGAAAATTACATATTCCATCCGCACAAGTCACTTCCAGAATGACCCAACATAAAATTATTCTATATCTCGGAAACTGTGAGTGTTATGTAGACAAATCCAGTATGGAATTGTAGATATTATTATTGGCTTTCAAATGAATCAATCCGATTGCAAATCGGTTAAGTTGTTTTCGAGAAAAACGAAAATTACATATTCCATCCGCACAAGTCACTTCCAGAATGAACCAACATAAAATTATTCTATATCTCGGAAACTGTGAGTGCTAGGTAGACAAAACCAGTATGGAATTGTAGATATTATTATTGGCTTTCAAATGAATCAATCCGATTGCAAATTGGTTAAGTCGTTTCCGAGAAAAACGAAAATTACATATTCCATCCGCACAAGTCACTTCCAGAATGACCCAACATAAAATTATTCTATATCTCGGAAACTGTGAGTGCTAGGTAGACAAAACCAATATGGAATTGTAGATATTATTATTGGCTTTCAAGTGAATCAATCCGATTGCAAATCGGTTAAGTTGTTTTCGAGAAAAACGAAAATTACATATTCCATCCGCACAAGTCACTTCCAGAATGACCCAACCTAAAAATAATCTATATCTCGGAAACTATGAGTGCTAGGTAGACAAAACCAGTATGGAATTGTAGATATTATTATTGGCTTTCAAATGAATCAATCCCATTACAAATCGCTTAAGTCGTTTCCGAGAAAAACGAAAATTACATATTCCATCCGCACAAGTCACTTCCAGAATGACCCAACCTAAAAATAATCTATATCTCGGAAACGGTTAGAGCTAGGTAGATAAAACCAGTATGGAATTGTAGATATTATTATTGGCTTTCAAATGAATCAATCCGATTGCAAATTGGTTAAGTCGTTTCCGAGAAAAACGAAAATTACATATTCCATCCGCACAAGTCACTTCCAGAATGAACCAGCATAAAATTAATCTATATCTCGGAAACTGTGAGTGCTAGGTAGACAAAACCAGTATGGAATTGTAGATATTATTATTGGCTTTCAAATGAATCAATCCGATTGCAAATCGGTTAAGTTGTTTTCGAGAAAAACAAAAATTACATATTCCATCCGCACAAGTCACTTCCAGAATGACCCAACCTAAAAATAATCTATATCTCGGAAACTATGAGTGCTAGGTAGACAAAACCTAATGGAATTGCAGATATTATTATTGATTTTCAAATGAATCAATCCGATTACAAATCGCTTAAGTCGTTTCCGAGAAAAACGAAAATTACATATTCCATCCGCACAAGTCACTTCCAGAATGACCCAACCTAAAAATAATCTATATCTCGGAAACTATGAGTGCTAGGTAGACAAAACCAGTATGGAATTGTAGATATTATTATTGGCTTTCAAATGAATCAATCCGATTGCAAATCGCTTAAGTCGTTTCCGAGAAAAACGAAAATTACATATTCCATCCGCACAAGTCACTTCCAGAATGACCCAACATAAAATTATTCTATATCTCGGAAACTGTGAGTGTTATGTAGACAAATCCAGTATGGAATTGTAGATATTATTATTGGCTTTCAAATGAATCAATCCGATTGCAAATCGGTTAAGTTGTTTTCGAGAAAAACGAAAATTACATATTCCATCCGCACAAGTCACTTCCAGAATGAACCAACATAATATTATTCTATATCTCGGAAACTGTGAGTGCTAGGTAGACAAAACCAGTATGGAATTGTAGATATTATTATTGGCTTTCAAATGAATCAATCCGATTGCAAATTGGTTAAGTCGTTTCCGAGAAAAACGAAAATTACATATTCCATCCGCACAAGTCACTTCCAGAATGACCCAACATAAAATTATTCTATATCTCGGAAACTGTGAGTGCTAGGTAGACAAAACCAATATGGAATTGTAGATATTATTATTGGCTTTCAAGTGAATCAATCCGATTGCAAATCGGTTAAGTTGTTTTCGAGAAAAACGAAAATTACATATTCCATCCGCACAAGTCACTTCCAGAATGACCCAACCTAAAAATAATCTATATCTCGGAAACTATGAGTGCTAGGTAGACAAAACCAGTATGGAATTGTAGATATTATTATTGGCTTTCAAATGAATCAATCCGATGACAAATCGCTTAAGTCGTTTCCGAGAAAAACGAAAATTACATATTCCATCCGCACAATTCACTTCCAGAATGACCCAACCTAAAAATAATCTATATCTCGGAAACTATGAGTGCTAGGTAGACAAAACCAGTATGGAATTGTAGATATTATTATTGGCTTTCAAATGAATCAATCCGATTACAAATCGCTTAAGTCGTTTCCGAGAAAAACGAAAATTACATATTCCATCCGCACAAGTCACTTCCAGAATGACCCAACATAAAATTATTCTATATCTCGGAAACTGTGAGTGCTAGGTAGACAAAACCAGTATGGAATTGTAGATATTATTATTGGCTTTCAAATGAATCAATCCGATTGCAAATTGGTTAAGTCGTTTCCGAGAAAAACGAAAATTACATATTCCATCCGCACAAGTCACTTCCAGAATGACCCAACATAAAATTATTCTATATCTCGGAAACTGTGAGTGCTAGGTAGACAAAACCAATATGGAATTGTAGATATTATTATTGGCTTTCAAGTGAATCAATCCGATTGCAAATCGGTTAAGTTGTTTTCGAGAAAAACGAAAATTACATATTCCATCCGCACAAGTCACTTCCAGAATGACCCAACCTAAAAATAATCTATATCTCGGAAACTATGAGTGCTAGGTAGACAAAACCAGTATGGAATTGTAGATATTATTATTGGCTTTCAAATGAATCAATCCCATTACAAATCGCTTAAGTCGTTTCCGAGAAAAACGAAAATTACATATTCCATCCGCACAAGTCACTTCCAGAATGACCCAACCTAAAAATAATCTATATCTCGGAAACGGTTAGAGCTAGGTAGATAAAACCAGTATGGAATTGTAGATATTATTATTGGCTTTCAAATGAATCAATCCGATTGCAAATTGGTTAAGTCGTTTCCGAGAAAAACGAAAATTACATATTCCATCCGCACAAGTCACTTCCAGAATGAACCAGCATAAAATTATTCTATATCTCGGAAACTGTGAGTGCTAGGTAGACAAAACCAGTATGGAATTGTAGATATTATTATTGGCTTTCAAATGAATCAATCCGATTGCAAATCGGTTAAGTTGTTTTCGAGAAAAACAAAAATTACATATTCCATCCGCACAAGTCACTTCCAGAATGACCCAACCTAAAAATAATCTATATCTCGGAAACTATGAGTGCTAGGTAGACAAAACCTAATGGAATTGCAGATATTATTATTGATTTTCAAATGAATCAATCCGATTACAAATCGCTTAAGTCGTTTCCGAGAAAAACGAAAATTACATATTCCATCCGCGCAAGTCACTTCCAGAATGACCCAACCTAAAAATAATCTATATCTCGGAAACTATGAGTGCTAGGTAGACAAAACCAGTATGGAATTGTAGATATTATTATTGGCTTTCAAATGAATCAATCCGATTGCAAATCGCTTAAGTCGTTTCCGAGAAAAACGAAAATTACATATTCCATCCGCACAAGTCACTTCCAGAATGACCCAACATAAAATTATTCTATATCTCGGAAACTGTGAGTGTTATGTAGACAAATCCAGTATGGAATTGTAGATATTATTATTGGCTTTCAAATGAATCAATCCGATTGCAAATCGGTTAAGTTGTTTTCGAGAAAAACGAAAATTACATATTCCATCCGCACAAGTCACTTCCAGAATGAACCAACATAAAATTATTCTATATCTCGGAAACTGTGAGTGCTAGGTAGACAAAACCAGTATGGAATTGTAGATATTATTATTGGCTTTCAAATGAATCAATCCGATTGCAAATTGGTTAAGTCGTTTCCGAGAAAAACGAAAATTACATATTCCATCCGCACAAGTCACTTCCAGAATGACCCAACATAAAATTATTCTATATCTCGGAAACTGTGAGTGCTAGGTAGACAAAACCAATATGGAATTGTAGATATTATTATTGGCTTTCAAGTGAATCAATCCGATTGCAAATCGGTTAAGTTGTTTTCGAGAAAAACGAAAATTACATATTCCATCCACACAAGTCACTTCCAGAATGACCCAACCTAAAAATAATCTATATCTCGGAAACTATGAGCGCTAGGTAGACAAAACCAGTATGGAATTGTAGATATTATTATTGGCTTTCAAATGAATCAATCCGATTACAAATCGCTTAAGTCGTTTCCGAGAAAAACGAAAATTACATATTCCATCCGCACAATTCACTTCCAGAATGACCCAACCTAAAAATAATCTATATCTCGGAAACTATGAGTGCTAGGTAGACAAAACCAGTATGGAATTGTAGATATTATTATTGGCTTTCAAATGAATCAATCCGATTACAAATCGCTTAAGTCGTTTCCGAGAAAAACGAAAATTACATATTCCATCCGCACAAGTCACTTCCAGAATGACCCAACATAAAATTATTCTATATCTCGGAAACTGTGAGTGCTAGGTAGACAAAACCAGTATGGAATTGAAGATATTATTATTGGCTTTCAAATGAATCAATCCGATTGCAAATCGGTTAAGTCGTTTTCGAGAAAAACGAAAATTACATATTCCATCCGCACAAGTCACTTCCAGAATGACCCAACCTAAAAATAATCTATATCTCGGAAACGGTAAGAGTTAGGTAGACAAAACCAGTATGGATTTGTAGATATTATTATTGGCTTTCAAATGAATCAATCCGATTACAAGTCGCTTAAGTCGTTTCCGAGAAAAACGAAAATTACATATTCCATCCGCACAAGTCACTTCCAGAATGACCCAACCTAAAAATAATCTATATCTCGGAAACGGTTAGAGCTAGGTAGATAAAACCAGTATGGAATTGTAGATATTATTATTGGCTTTCAAATGAATCAATCCGATTGCAAATCGGTTAAGTTGTTTTCGAGAAAAACGAAAATTACATATTCCATCCGCACAAGTCACTTCCAGAATGACCCAACCTAAAAATAATCTATATCTCGGAAACTATGAGTGCTAGGTAGACAAAACCAGTATGGAATTGTGGATATTATTATTGGCTTTCAAATGAATCAATCCGATTACAAATCGCTTAAGTCGTTTCCGAGAAAAACGAAAATTACATATTCCATCCGCGAAAGTCACTTCCAGAATGACCCAACCTAAAAATAATCTATATCTCGGAAACGGTTAGAGCTAGGTAGATAAAACCAGTATGGAATTGTAGATATTATTATTGGCTTTCAAATGAATCAATCCGATTGCAAATCGCTTAAGTCGTTTCCGAGAAAAACGAAAATTACATATTCCATCCGCACAAGTCACTTCCAGAATGACCCAACATAAAATTATTCTATATCTCGGAAACTGTGAGTGTTATGTAGACAAATCCAGTATGGAATTGTAGATATTATTATTGGCTTTCAAATGAATCAATCCGATTACAAATCGCTTAAGTCGTTTCCGAGAAAAACGAAAATTACATATTCCATCCGCACAAGTCACTTCCAGAATGAACCAACATAAAATTATTCTATATCTCGGAAACTGAAAAAACGAAAAAATTACATATTCCATCCGCACAAGTCACTTCCAGAATGACCCAACCTAAAAATAATCTATATCTCGGAAACTATGAGTGCTAGGTAGACAAAACCAGTATGGAATTGTAGATATTATTATTGGCTTTCAAATGAATCAATCCGATTACAAATCGCTTAAGTCGTTTCCGAGAAAAACGAAAATTACATATTCCATCCGCGCAAGTCACTTCCAGAATGACCCAACCTAAAAATAATCTATATCTCGGAAAGTATGAGTGCTAGGTAGACAAAACCAGTATGGAATTGTAGATATTATTATTGGCTTTCAAATGAATCAATCCGATTGCAAATCGCTTAAGTCGTTTCCGAGAAAAACGAAAATTACATATTCCATCCGCACAAGTCACTTCCAGAATGACCCAACATAAAATTATTCTATATCTCGGAAACTGTGAGTGTTATGTAGACAAATCCAGTATGGAATTGTAGATATTATTATTGGCTTTCAAATGAATCAATCCGATTGCAAATCGGTTAAGTTGTTTTCGAGAAAAACGAAAATTACATATTCCATCCG
Source organism: Stomoxys calcitrans (assembly GCF_963082655.1). Lineage (NCBI taxonomy): Eukaryota > Metazoa > Arthropoda > Insecta > Diptera > Muscidae > Stomoxys > Stomoxys calcitrans. The sequence goes on along the minus strand of NC_081556.1, from coordinate 64,822,247 downwards.
CACAAGTCACTTCCAGAATGAACCAACATAAAATTATTCTATATCTCGGAAACTGTGAGTGCTAGGTAGACAAAACCAGTATGGAATTGTAGATATTATTATTGGCTTTCAAATGAATCAATCCGATTGCAAATTGGTTAAGTCGTTTCCGAGAAAAACGAAAATTACATATTCCATCCGCACAAGTCACTTCCAGAATGACCCAACATAAAATTATTCTATATCTCGGAAACTGTGAGTGCTAGGTAGACAAAACCAATATGGAATTGTAGATATTATTATTGGCTTTCAAGTGAATCAATCCGATTGCAAATCGGTTAAGTTGTTTTCGAGAAAAACGAAAATTACATATTCCATCCGCACAAGTCACTTCCAGAATGACCCAACCTAAAAATAATCTATATCTCGGAAACTATGAGTGCTAGGTAGACAAAACCAGTATGGAATTGTAGATATTATTATTGGCTTTCAAATGAATCAATCCCATTACAAATCGCTTAAGTCGTTTCCGAGAAAAACGAAAATTACATATTCCATCCGCACAAGTCACTTCCAGAATGACCCAACCTAAAAATAATCTATATCTCGGAAACGGTTAGAGCTAGGTAGATAAAACCAGTATGGAATTGTAGATATTATTATTGGCTTTCAAATGAATCAATCCGATTGCAAATTGGTTAAGTCGTTTCCGAGAAAAACGAAAATTACATATTCCATCCGCACAAGTCACTTCCAGAATGAACCAGCATAAAATTAATCTATATCTCGGAAACTGTGAGTGCTAGGTAGACAAAACCAGTATGGAATTGTAGATATTATTATTGGCTTTCAAATGAATCAATCCGATTGCAAATCGGTTAAGTTGTTTTCGAGAAAAACAAAAATTACATATTCCATCCGCACAAGTCACTTCCAGAATGACCCAACCTAAAAATAATCTATATCTCGGAAACTATGAGTGCTAGGTAGACAAAACCTAATGGAATTGCAGATATTATTATTGATTTTCAAATGAATCAATCCGATTACAAATCGCTTAAGTCGTTTCCGAGAAAAACGAAAATTACATATTCCATCCGCACAAGTCACTTCCAGAATGACCCAACCTAAAAATAATCTATATCTCGGAAACTATGAGTGCTAGGTAGACAAAACCAGTATGGAATTGTAGATATTATTATTGGCTTTCAAATGAATCAATCCGATTGCAAATCGCTTAAGTCGTTTCCGAGAAAAACGAAAATTACATATTCCATCCGCACAAGTCACTTCCAGAATGACCCAACATAAAATTATTCTATATCTCGGAAACTGTGAGTGTTATGTAGACAAATCCAGTATGGAATTGTAGATATTATTATTGGCTTTCAAATGAATCAATCCGATTGCAAATCGGTTAAGTTGTTTTCGAGAAAAACGAAAATTACATATTCCATCCGCACAAGTCACTTCCAGAATGAACCAACATAATATTATTCTATATCTCGGAAACTGTGAGTGCTAGGTAGACAAAACCAGTATGGAATTGTAGATATTATTATTGGCTTTCAAATGAATCAATCCGATTGCAAATTGGTTAAGTCGTTTCCGAGAAAAACGAAAATTACATATTCCATCCGCACAAGTCACTTCCAGAATGACCCAACATAAAATTATTCTATATCTCGGAAACTGTGAGTGCTAGGTAGACAAAACCAATATGGAATTGTAGATATTATTATTGGCTTTCAAGTGAATCAATCCGATTGCAAATCGGTTAAGTTGTTTTCGAGAAAAACGAAAATTACATATTCCATCCGCACAAGTCACTTCCAGAATGACCCAACCTAAAAATAATCTATATCTCGGAAACTATGAGTGCTAGGTAGACAAAACCAGTATGGAATTGTAGATATTATTATTGGCTTTCAAATGAATCAATCCGATGACAAATCGCTTAAGTCGTTTCCGAGAAAAACGAAAATTACATATTCCATCCGCACAATTCACTTCCAGAATGACCCAACCTAAAAATAATCTATATCTCGGAAACTATGAGTGCTAGGTAGACAAAACCAGTATGGAATTGTAGATATTATTATTGGCTTTCAAATGAATCAATCCGATTACAAATCGCTTAAGTCGTTTCCGAGAAAAACGAAAATTACATATTCCATCCGCACAAGTCACTTCCAGAATGACCCAACATAAAATTATTCTATATCTCGGAAACTGTGAGTGCTAGGTAGACAAAACCAGTATGGAATTGTAGATATTATTATTGGCTTTCAAATGAATCAATCCGATTGCAAATTGGTTAAGTCGTTTCCGAGAAAAACGAAAATTACATATTCCATCCGCACAAGTCACTTCCAGAATGACCCAACATAAAATTATTCTATATCTCGGAAACTGTGAGTGCTAGGTAGACAAAACCAATATGGAATTGTAGATATTATTATTGGCTTTCAAGTGAATCAATCCGATTGCAAATCGGTTAAGTTGTTTTCGAGAAAAACGAAAATTACATATTCCATCCGCACAAGTCACTTCCAGAATGACCCAACCTAAAAATAATCTATATCTCGGAAACTATGAGTGCTAGGTAGACAAAACCAGTATGGAATTGTAGATATTATTATTGGCTTTCAAATGAATCAATCCCATTACAAATCGCTTAAGTCGTTTCCGAGAAAAACGAAAATTACATATTCCATCCGCACAAGTCACTTCCAGAATGACCCAACCTAAAAATAATCTATATCTCGGAAACGGTTAGAGCTAGGTAGATAAAACCAGTATGGAATTGTAGATATTATTATTGGCTTTCAAATGAATCAATCCGATTGCAAATTGGTTAAGTCGTTTCCGAGAAAAACGAAAATTACATATTCCATCCGCACAAGTCACTTCCAGAATGAACCAGCATAAAATTATTCTATATCTCGGAAACTGTGAGTGCTAGGTAGACAAAACCAGTATGGAATTGTAGATATTATTATTGGCTTTCAAATGAATCAATCCGATTGCAAATCGGTTAAGTTGTTTTCGAGAAAAACAAAAATTACATATTCCATCCGCACAAGTCACTTCCAGAATGACCCAACCTAAAAATAATCTATATCTCGGAAACTATGAGTGCTAGGTAGACAAAACCTAATGGAATTGCAGATATTATTATTGATTTTCAAATGAATCAATCCGATTACAAATCGCTTAAGTCGTTTCCGAGAAAAACGAAAATTACATATTCCATCCGCGCAAGTCACTTCCAGAATGACCCAACCTAAAAATAATCTATATCTCGGAAACTATGAGTGCTAGGTAGACAAAACCAGTATGGAATTGTAGATATTATTATTGGCTTTCAAATGAATCAATCCGATTGCAAATCGCTTAAGTCGTTTCCGAGAAAAACGAAAATTACATATTCCATCCGCACAAGTCACTTCCAGAATGACCCAACATAAAATTATTCTATATCTCGGAAACTGTGAGTGTTATGTAGACAAATCCAGTATGGAATTGTAGATATTATTATTGGCTTTCAAATGAATCAATCCGATTGCAAATCGGTTAAGTTGTTTTCGAGAAAAACGAAAATTACATATTCCATCCGCACAAGTCACTTCCAGAATGAACCAACATAAAATTATTCTATATCTCGGAAACTGTGAGTGCTAGGTAGACAAAACCAGTATGGAATTGTAGATATTATTATTGGCTTTCAAATGAATCAATCCGATTGCAAATTGGTTAAGTCGTTTCCGAGAAAAACGAAAATTACATATTCCATCCGCACAAGTCACTTCCAGAATGACCCAACATAAAATTATTCTATATCTCGGAAACTGTGAGTGCTAGGTAGACAAAACCAATATGGAATTGTAGATATTATTATTGGCTTTCAAGTGAATCAATCCGATTGCAAATCGGTTAAGTTGTTTTCGAGAAAAACGAAAATTACATATTCCATCCACACAAGTCACTTCCAGAATGACCCAACCTAAAAATAATCTATATCTCGGAAACTATGAGCGCTAGGTAGACAAAACCAGTATGGAATTGTAGATATTATTATTGGCTTTCAAATGAATCAATCCGATTACAAATCGCTTAAGTCGTTTCCGAGAAAAACGAAAATTACATATTCCATCCGCACAATTCACTTCCAGAATGACCCAACCTAAAAATAATCTATATCTCGGAAACTATGAGTGCTAGGTAGACAAAACCAGTATGGAATTGTAGATATTATTATTGGCTTTCAAATGAATCAATCCGATTACAAATCGCTTAAGTCGTTTCCGAGAAAAACGAAAATTACATATTCCATCCGCACAAGTCACTTCCAGAATGACCCAACATAAAATTATTCTATATCTCGGAAACTGTGAGTGCTAGGTAGACAAAACCAGTATGGAATTGAAGATATTATTATTGGCTTTCAAATGAATCAATCCGATTGCAAATCGGTTAAGTCGTTTTCGAGAAAAACGAAAATTACATATTCCATCCGCACAAGTCACTTCCAGAATGACCCAACCTAAAAATAATCTATATCTCGGAAACGGTAAGAGTTAGGTAGACAAAACCAGTATGGATTTGTAGATATTATTATTGGCTTTCAAATGAATCAATCCGATTACAAGTCGCTTAAGTCGTTTCCGAGAAAAACGAAAATTACATATTCCATCCGCACAAGTCACTTCCAGAATGACCCAACCTAAAAATAATCTATATCTCGGAAACGGTTAGAGCTAGGTAGATAAAACCAGTATGGAATTGTAGATATTATTATTGGCTTTCAAATGAATCAATCCGATTGCAAATCGGTTAAGTTGTTTTCGAGAAAAACGAAAATTACATATTCCATCCGCACAAGTCACTTCCAGAATGACCCAACCTAAAAATAATCTATATCTCGGAAACTATGAGTGCTAGGTAGACAAAACCAGTATGGAATTGTGGATATTATTATTGGCTTTCAAATGAATCAATCCGATTACAAATCGCTTAAGTCGTTTCCGAGAAAAACGAAAATTACATATTCCATCCGCGAAAGTCACTTCCAGAATGACCCAACCTAAAAATAATCTATATCTCGGAAACGGTTAGAGCTAGGTAGATAAAACCAGTATGGAATTGTAGATATTATTATTGGCTTTCAAATGAATCAATCCGATTGCAAATCGCTTAAGTCGTTTCCGAGAAAAACGAAAATTACATATTCCATCCGCACAAGTCACTTCCAGAATGACCCAACATAAAATTATTCTATATCTCGGAAACTGTGAGTGTTATGTAGACAAATCCAGTATGGAATTGTAGATATTATTATTGGCTTTCAAATGAATCAATCCGATTACAAATCGCTTAAGTCGTTTCCGAGAAAAACGAAAATTACATATTCCATCCGCACAAGTCACTTCCAGAATGAACCAACATAAAATTATTCTATATCTCGGAAACTGTGAGTGCTAGGTAGACAAAACCAGTATGGAATTGTAGATATTATTATTGGCTTTCAAATGAATCAATCCGATTGCAAATTGGTTAAGTCGTTTCCGAGAAAAACGAAAATTACATATTCCATCCGCACAAGTCACTTCCAGAATGACCCAACATAAAATTATTCTATATCTCGTAAACTGTGAGTGCTAGGTAGACAAAACCAATATGGAATTGTAGATATTATTATTGGCTTTCAAATGAATCAATCCGATTGCAAATCGGTTAAGTTGTTTTCGAGAAAAACGAAAATTACATATTCCATCCGCACAAGTCACTTCCAGAATGACCCAACCTAAAAATAATCTATATCTCGGAAACTATGAGTGCTAGGTACACAAAACCAGTATGGAATTGTAGATATTATTATTGGCTTTCAAATGAATCAATCCGATTACAAATCGCTTAAGTCGTTTCCGAGAAAAACGAAAATTACATATTCCATCCGCACAAGTCACTTCCAGAATGACCCAACCTAAAAATAATCTATATCTCGGAAACGGTTAGAGCTAGGTAGATAAAACCAGTATGGAATTGTAGATATTATTATTGGCTTTCAAATGAATCAATCCGATTGCAAATTGGTTAAGTCGTTTCCGAGAAAAACGAAAATTACATATTCCATCCGCACAAGTCACTTCCAGAATGAACCAGCATAAAATTATTCTATATCTCGGAAACTGTGAGTGCTAGGTAGACAAAACCAGTATGGAATTGTAGATATTATTATTGGCTTTCAAATGAATCAATCCGATTGCAAATCGGTTAAGTTGTTTTCGAGAAAAACGAAAATTACATATTCCATCCGCACAAGTCACTTCCAGAATGACCCAACCTAAAAATAATCTATATCTCGGAAACTATGAGTGCTAGGTAGACAAAACCAGTATGGAATTGCAGATATTATTATTGGCTTTCAAATGAATCAATCCGATTACAAATCGCTTAAGTCGTTTCCGAGAAAAACGAAAATTACATATTCCATCCGCGCAAGTCACTTCCAGAATGACCCAACCTAAAAATAATCTATATCTCGGAAAGTATGAGTGCTAGGTAGACAAAACCAGTATGGAATTGTAGATATTATTATTGGCTTTCAAATGAATCAATCCGATTGCAAATCGCTTAAGTCGTTTCCGAGAAAAACGAAAATTGCATATTCCATCCGCACAAGTCACTTCCAGAATGACCCAACATAAAATTATTCTATATCTCGGAAACTGTGAGTGTTATGTAGACAAATCCAGTATGGAATTGTAGATATTATTATTGGCTTTCAAATGAATCAATCCGATTGCAAATCGGTTAAGTTGTTTTCGAGAAAAACGAAAATTACATATTCCATCCGCACAAGTCACTTCCAGAATGAACCAACATAAAATTATTCTATATCTCGGAAACTGTGAGTGCTAGGTAGACAAAACCAGTATGGAATTGTAGATATTATTATTGGCTTTCAAATGAATCAATCCGATTGCAAATTGGTTAAGTCGTTTCCGAGAAAAACGAAAATTACATATTCCATCCGCACAAGTCACTTCCAGAATGACCCAACATAAAATTATTCTATATCTCGGAAACTGTGAGTGCTAGGTAGACAAAACCAATATGGAATTGTAGATATTATTATTGGCTTTCAAGTGAATCAATCCGATTGCAAATCGGTTAAGTTGTTTTCGAGAAAAACGAAAATTACATATTCCATCCGCACAAGTCACTTCCAGAATGACCCAACCTAAAAATAATCTATATCTCGGAAACTATGAGTGCTAGGTAGGCAAAACCAGTATGGAATTGTAGATATTATTATTGGCTTTCAAATGAAACAATCCGATTGCAAATCGGTTAAGTTGTTTTCGAGAAAAACGAAAATTACATATTCTATCCGCACAAGTCACTTCCAGAATGACCCAACCTAAAAATAATCTATATCTCGGAAACGGTAAGAGTTAGGTAGACAAAACCAGTATGGAATTGTAGATATTATTATTGGCTTTCAAATGAATCAATCCCATTACAAATCGCTTAAGTCGTTTCCGAGAAAAACGAAAATTACATATTCCATCCGCACAAGTCACTTCCAGAATGACCCAACCTAAAAATAATCTATATCTCGGAAACGGTTAGAGCTAGGTAGATAAAACCAGTATGGAATTGTAGATATTATTATTGGCTTTCAAATGAATCAATCCGATTGCAAATCGGTTAAGTCGTTTCCGAGAAAAACGAAAATTACATATTCCATCCGCACAAGTCACTTCCAGAATGAACCAGCATAAAATTATTCTATATCTCGGAAACTGTGAGTGCTAGGTAGACAAAACCAGTATGGAATTGTAGATATTATTATTGGCTTTCAAATGAATCAATCCGATTGCAAATCGGTTAAGTTGTTTTCGAGAAAAACAAAAATTACATATTCCATCCGCACAAGTCACTTCCAGAATGACCCAACCTAAAAATAATCTATATCTCGGAAACTATGAGTGCTAGGTAGACAAAACCAGTATGGAATTGCAGATATTATTATTGATTTTCAAATGAATCAATCCGATTACAAATCGCTTAAGTCGTTTCCGAGAAAAACGAAAATTACATATTCCATCCGCGCAAGTCACTTCCAGAATGACCCAACCTAAAAATAATCTATATCTCGGAAACTATGAGTGCTGGGTAGACAAAACCAGTATGGAATTGTAGATATTATTATTGGCTTTCAAATGAATCAATCCGATTGCAAATCGCTTAAGTCGTTTCCGAGAAAAACGAAAATTACATATTCCATCCGCACAAGTCACTTCCAGAATGACCCAACATAAAATTATTCTATATCTCGGAAACTGTGAGTGTTATGTAGACAAATCCAGTATGGAATTGTAGATATTATTATTGGCTTTCAAATGAATCAATCCGATTGCAAATCGGTTAAGTTGTTTTCGAGAAAAACGAAAATTACATATTCCATCCGCACAAGTCACTTCCAGAATGAACCAACATAAAATTATTCTATATCTCGGAAACTGTGAGTGCTAGGTAGACAAAACCAGTATGGAATTGTAGATATTATTATTGGCTTTCAAATGAATCAATCCGATTGCAAATTGGTTAAGTCGTTTCCGAGAAAAACGAAAATTACATATTCCATCCGCACAAGTCACTTCCAGAATGACCCAACATAAAATTATTCTATATCTCGGAAACTGTGAGTGCTAGGTAGACAAAACCAATATGGAATTGTAGATATTATTATTGGCTTTCAAGTGAATCAATCCGATTGCAAATCGGTTAAGTTGTTTTCGAGAAAAACGAAAATTACATATTCCATCCGCACAAGTCACTTCCAGAATGACCCAACCTAAAAATAATCTATATCTCGGAAACTATGAGTGCTAGGTAGACAAAACCAGTATGGAATTGTAGATATTATTATTGGCTTTCAAATGAATCAATCCGATTACAAATCGCTTAAGTCGTTTCCGAGAAAAACGAAAATTACATATTCCATCCGCACAATTCACTTCCAGAATGACCCAACCTAAAAATAATCTATATCTCGGAAACTATGAGTGCTAGGTAGACAAAACCAGTATGGAATTGTAGATATTATTATTGGCTTTCAAATGAATCAATCCGATTACAAATCGCTTAAGTCGTTTCCGAGAAAAACGAAAATTACATATTCCATCCGCACAAGTCACTTCCAGAATGACCCAACATAAAATTATTCTATATCTCGGAAACTGTGAGTGCTAGGTAGACAAAACCAGTATGGAATTGAAGATATTATTATTGGCTTTCAAATGAATCAATCCGATTGCAAATCGGTTAAGTTGTTTTCGAGAAAAACGAAAATTACATATTCCATCCGCACAAGTCACTTCCAGAATGACCCAACCTAAAAATAATCTATATCTCGGAAACGGTAAGAGTTAGGTAGACAAAACCAGTATGGATTTGTAGATATTATTATTGGCTTTCAAATGAATCAATCCGATTACAAATCGCTTAAGTCGTTTCCGAGAAAAACGAAAATTACATATTCCATCCGCACAAGTCACTTCCAGAATGACCCAACCTAAAAATAATCTATATCTCGGAAACGGTTAGAGCTAGGTAGATAAAACCAGTATGGAATTGTAGATATTATTATTGGCTTTCAAATGAATCAATCCGATTGCAAATCGGTTAAGTTGTTTTCGAGAAAAACGAAAATTACATATTCCATCCGCACAAGTCACTTCCAGAATGACCCAACCTAAAAATAATCTATATCTCGGAAACTATGAGTGCTAGGTAGACAAAACCAGTATGGAATTGTGGATATTATTATTGGCTTTCAAATGAATCAATCCGATTACAAATCGCTTAAGTCGTTTCCGAGAAAAACGAAAATTACATATTCCATCCGCGAAAGTCACTTCCAGAATGACCCAACCTAAAAATAATCTATATCTCGGAAACGGTTAGAGCTAGGTAGATAAAACCAGTATGGAATTGTAGATATTATTATTGGCTTTCAAATGAATCAATCCGATTGCAAATCGCTTAAGTCGTTTCCGAGAAAAACGAAAATTACATATTCCATCCGCACAAGTCACTTCCAGAATGACCCAACATAAAATTATTCTATATCTCGGAAACTGTGAGTGTTATGTAGACAAATCCAGTATGGAATTGTAGATATTATTATTGGCTTTCAAATGAATCAATCCGATTACAAATCGCTTAAGTCGTTTCCGAGAAAAACGAAAATTACATATTCCATCCGCACAAGTCACTTCCAGAATGAACCAACATAAAATTATTCTATATCTCGGAAACTGTGAGTGCTAGGTAGACAAAGCCAGTATGGAATTGTAGATATTATTATTGGCTTTCAAATGAATCAATCCGATTGCAAATTGGTTAAGTCGTTTCCGAGAAAAACGAAAATTACATATTCCATCCGCACAAGTCACTTCCAGAATGACCCAACATAAAATTATTCTATATCTCGTAAACTGTGAGTGCTAGGTAGACAAAACCAATATGGAATTGTAGATATTATTATTGGCTTTCAAATGAATCAATCCGATTGCAAATCGGTTAAGTTGTTTTCGAGAAAAACGAAAATTACATATTCCATCCGCACAAGTCACTTCCAGAATGACCCAACCTAAAAATAATCTATATCTCGGAAACTATGAGTGCTAGGTACACAAAATCAGTATGGAATTGTAGATATTATTATTGGCTTTCAAATGAATCAATCCGATTACAAATCGCTTAAGTCGTTTCCGAGAAAAACGAAAATTACATATTCCATCCGCACAATTCACTTCCAGAATGACCCAACCTAAAAATAATCTATATCTCGGAAACTATGAGTGCTAGGTAGACAAAACCAGTATGGAATTGTAGATATTATTATTGGCTTTCAAATGAATCAATCCGATTGCAAATCGGTTAAGTTGTTTTCGAGAAAAACGACAATTACATATTCCATCCGCACAAGTCACTTCCAGAATGACCCAACCTAAAAATAATCTATATCTCGGAAACTATGAGTGCTAGGTAGACAAAACCAGTATGGAATTGTAGATATTATTATTGGCTTTCAAATGAATCAATCCGATTACAAATCGCTTAAGTCGTTTTCGAGAAAAACGAAAATTACATATTCCATCCGCACAAGTCACTTCCAGAATGAACCAACATAAAATTATTCTATATCTCGGAAACTGTGAGTGCTAGGTAGACAAAACCAGTATGGAATTGTAGATATTATTATTGGCTTTCAAATGAATCATTCCGATTGCAAATTGGTTAAGTCGTTTCCGAGAAAAACGAAAATTACATATTCCATCCGCACAAGTCACTTCCAGAATGACCCAACACAAAATTATTCTATATCTCGGAAACTGTGAGTGCTAGGTAGACAAAACCAATATGGAATTGTATATATTATTATTGGCTTTCAATTGAATCAATCCGATTGCAAATCGGTTAAGTTGTTTTCGAGAAAAACGAAAATTACATATTCCATCCGCACAAGTCACTTCCAGAATAACCCAACCTAAAAATAATCTATATCTCGGAAACGGTAAGAGTTAGGTAGACAAAACCAGTATGGAATTGTAGATATTATTATTGGCTTTCAAATGAATCAATCCGATTACAAATCGCTTAAGTCGTTTCCGAGAAAAACGAAAATTACATATTCCATCCGCACAAGTCACTTCCAGAATGACCCAACCTAAAAATAATCTATATCACGAAAACGGTTAGAGCTAGGTAGATAAAACCAGTATGGAATTGTAGATATTATTATTGGCTTTCAAATGAATCAATCCGATTGCAAATTGGTTAAGTCGTTTCCGAAAAAAACGAAAATTACATATTCCATCCGCACAAGTCACTTCCAGAATGAACCAACATAAAATTATTCTATATCTCGGAAACTGTGAGTGCTAGGTAGACAAACCAGTATGGAATTGTAGATATTATTATTGGCTTTCAAATGAATCAATCCGATTGCAAATCGGTTAAGTTGTTTTCGAGAAAAACGAAAATTACATATTCCATCCGCACAAGTCACTTCCAGAATGACCCAACCTAAAAATAATCTATATCTCGGAAACTATGAGTGCTAGGTAGACAAAACCAGTATGGAATTGTAGATATTATTATTGGCTTTCAAATGAATCAATCCGATTACAAATCGCTTAAGTCGTTTCCGAGAAAAGCGAAAATTACATATTCCATCCGCGCAAGTCACTTCCAGAATGACCCAACCTAAAAATAATCTATATCTCGGAAACGGTTAGAGCTAGGTAGATAAAACCAGTATGGAATTGTAGATATTATTATTGGCTTTCAAATGAATCAATCCGATTGCAAATCGCTTAAGTCGTTTCCGAGAAAAACGAAAATTACATATTCCATCCGCACAAGTCACTTCCAGAATGACCCAACATAAAATTATTCTATACCTCGGAAACTGTGAGTGCTAGGTAGACAAAACCAATATGGAATTGTAGATATTATTATTGGCTTTCAAGTGAATCAATCCGATTGCAAATCGGTTAAGTTGTTTTCGAGAAAAACGAAAATTACATATTCCATCCGCACAAGTCACTTCCAGAATGACCCAACCTAAAAATAATCTATATCTCGGAAACTGTGAGTGCTAGGTAGACAAAACCAGTATGGAATTGTAGATATTATTATTGGCTTTCAAATGAATCAATCCGATTGCAAATTGGTTAAGTCGTTTCCGAGAAAAACGAAAATTACATATTCCATCCGCACAAGTCACTTCCAGAATGACCCAACATAAAATTATTCTATATCTCGTAAACTGTGAGTGCTAGGTAGACAAAACCAATATGGAATTGTAGATATTATTATTGGCTTTCAAATGAATCAATCCGATTACAAATCGCTTAAGTCGTTTCCGAGAAAAACGAAAATTACATATTCCATCCGCACAATTCACTTCCAGAATGACCCAACCTAAAAATAATCTATATCTCGGAAACTATGAGTGCTAGGTACACAAAATCAGTATGGAATTGTAGATATTATTATTGGCTTTCAAATGAATCAATCCGATTACAAATCGCTTAAGTCGTTTCCGAGAAAAACGAAAATTACATATTCCATCCGCACAATTCACTTCCAGAATGACCCAACCTAAAAATAATCTATATCTCGGAAACTATGAGTGCTAGGTAGACAAAACCAGTATGGAATTGTAGATATTATTATTGGCTTTCAAATGAATCAATCCGATTGCAAATCGGTTAAGTTGTTTTCGAGAAAAACGACAATTACATATTCCATCCGCACAAGTCACTTCCAGAATGACCCAACCTAAAAATAATCTATATCTCGGAAACTATGAGTGCTAGGTAGACAAAACCAGTATGGAATTGTAGATATTATTATTGGCTTTCAAATGAATCAATCCGATTACAAATCGCTTAAGTCGTTTTCGAGAAAAACGAAAATTACATATTCCATCCGCACAAGTCACTTCCAGAATGAACCAACATAAAATTATTCTATATCTCGGAAACTGTGAGTGCTAGGTAGACAAAACCAGTATGGAATTGTAGATATTATTATTGGCTTTCAAATGAATCATTCCGATTGCAAATTGGTTAAGTCGTTTCCGAGAAAAACGAAAATTACATATTCCATCCGCACAAGTCACTTCCAGAATGACCCAACACAAAATTATTCTATATCTCGGAAACTGTGAGTGCTAGGTAGACAAAACCAATATGGAATTGTATATATTATTATTGGCTTTCAATTGAATCAATCCGATTGCAAATCGGTTAAGTTGTTTTCGAGAAAAACGGAAATTACATATTCCATCCGCACAAGTCACTTCCAGAATAACCCAACCTAAAAATAATCTATATCTCGGAAACGGTAAGAGTTAGGTAGACAAAACCAGTATGGAATTGTAGATATTATTATTGGCTTTCAAATGAATCAATCCGATTACAAATCGCTTAAGTCGTTTCCGAGAAAAACGAAAATTACATATTCCATCCGCACAAGTCACTTCCAGAATGACCCAACCTAAAAATAATCTATATCACGAAAACGGTTAGAGCTAGGTAGATAAAACCAGTATGGAATTGTAGATATTATTATTGGCTTTCAAATGAATCAATCCGATTGCAAATTGGTTAAGTCGTTTCCGAAAAAAACGAAAATTACATATTCCATCCGCACAAGTCACTTCCAGAATGAACCAACATAAAATTATTCTATATCTCGGAAACTGTGAGTGCTAGGTAGACAAACCAGTATGGAATTGTAGATATTATTATTGGCTTTCAAATGAATCAATCCGATTGCAAATCGGTTAAGTTGTTTTCGAGAAAAACGAAAATTACATATTCCATCCGCACAAGTCACTTCCAGAATGACCCAACCTAAAAATAATCTATATCTCGGAAACTATGAGTGCTAGGTAGACAAAACCAGTATGGAATTGTAGATATTATTATTGGCTTTCAAATGAATCAATCCGATTACAAATCGCTTAAGTCGTTTCCGAGAAAAGCGAAAATTACATATTCCATCCGCGCAAGTCACTTCCAGAATGACCCAACCTAAAAATAATCTATATCTCGGAAACGGTTAGAGCTAGGTAGATAAAACCAGTATGGAATTGTAGATATTATTATAGGCTTTCAAATGAATCAATCCGATTGCAAATCGCTTAAGTCGTTTCCGAGAAAAACGAAAATTACATATTCCATCCGCACAAGTCACTTCCAGAATGACCCAACATAAAATTATTCTATACCTCGGAAACTGTGAGTGCTAGGTAGACAAAACCAATATGGAATTGTAGATATTATTATTGGCTTTCAAGTGAATCAATCCGATTGCAAATCGGTTAAGTTGTTTTCGAGAAAAACGAAAATTACATATTCCATCCGCACAAGTCACTTCCAGAATGACCCAACCTAAAAATAATCTATATCTCGGAAACTGTGAGTGCTAGGTAGACAAAACCAGTATGGAATTGTAGATATTATTATTGGCTTTCAAATGAATCAATCCGATTGCAAATTGGTTAAGTCGTTTCCGAGAAAAACGAAAATTACATATTCCATCCGCACAAGTCACTTCCAGAATGACCCAACATAAAATTATTCTATATCTCGTAAACTGTGAGTGCTAGGTAGACAAAACCAATATGGAATTGTAGATATTATTATTGGCTTTCAAATGAATCAATCCGATTACAAATCGCTTAAGTCGTTTCCGAGAAAAACGAAAATTACATATTCCATCCGCACAATTCACTTCCAGAATGACCCAACCTAAAAATAATCTATATCTCGGAAACTATGAGTGCTAGGTAGACAAAACCAGTATGGAATTGTAGATATTATTATTGGCTTTCAAATGAATCAATCCGATTGCAAATCGGTTAAGTTGTTTTCGAGAAAAACGACAATTACATATTCCATCCGCACAAGTCACTTCCAGAATGACCCAACCTAAAAATAATCTATATCTCGGAAACTATGAGTGCTAGGTAGACAAAACCAGTATGGAATTGTAGATATTATTATTGGCTTTCAAATGAATCAATCCGATTACAAATCGCTTAAGTCGTTTTCGAGAAAAACGAAAATTACATATTCCATCCGCACAAGTCACTTCCAGAATGAACCAACATAAAATTATTCTATATCTCGGAAACTGTGAGTGCTAGGTAGACAAAACCAGTATGGAATTGTAGATATTATTATTGGCTTTCAAATGAATCATTCCGATTGCAAATTGGTTAAGTCGTTTCCGAGAAAAACGAAAATTACATATTCCATCCGCACAAGTCACTTCCAGAATGACCCAACACAAAATTATTCTATATCTCGGAAACTGTGAGTGCTAGGTAGACAAAACCAATATGGAATTGTAGATATTATTATTGGCTTTCAATTGAATCAATCCGATTGCAAATCGGTTAAGTTGTTTTCGAGAAAAACGAAAATTACATATTCCATCCGCACAAGTCACTTCCAGAATAACCCAACCTAAAAATAATCTATATCTCGGAAACGGTAAGAGTTAGGTAGACAAAACCAGTATGGAATTGTAGATATTATTATTGGCTTTCAAATGAATCAATCCGATTACAAATCGCTTAAGTCGTTTCCGAGAAAAACGAAAATTACATATTCCATCCGCACAAGTCACTTCCAGAATGACCCAACCTAAAAATAATCTATATCACGAAAACGGTTAGAGCTAGGTAGATAAAACCAGTATGGAATTGTAGATATTATTATTGGCTTTCAAATGAATCAATCCGATTGCAAATTGGTTAAGTCGTTTCCGAGAAAAACGAAAATTACATATTCCATCCGCACAAGTCACTTCCAGAATGAACCAACATAAAATTATTCTATATCTCGGAAACTGTGAGTGCTAGGTAGACAAACCAGTATGGAATTGTAGATATTATTATTGGCTTTCAAATGAATCAATCCGATTGCAAATCGGTTAAGTTGTTTTCGAGAAAAACGAAAATTACATATTCCATCCGCACAAGTCACTTCCAGAATGACCCAACCTAAAAATAATCTATATCTCGGAAACTATGAGTGCTAGGTAGACAAAACCAGTATGGAATTGTAGATATTATTATTGGCTTTCAAATGAATCAATCCGATTACAAATCGCTTAAGTCGTTTCCGAGAAAAGCGAAAATTACATATTCCATCCGCGCAAGTCACTTCCAGAATGACCCAACCTAAAAATAATCTATATCTCGGAAACGGCTAGAGCTAGGTAGATAAAACCAGTATGGAATTGTAGATATTATTATTGGCTTTCAAATGAATCAATCCGATTGCAAATCGCTTAAGTCGTTTCCGAGAAAAACGAAAATTACATATTCCATCCGCACAAGTCACTTCCAGAATGACCCAACATAAAATTATTCTATATCTCGGAAACTGTGAGTGTTATGTAGACAAATCCAGTATGGAA
Source organism: Stomoxys calcitrans (assembly GCF_963082655.1). NCBI lineage: Eukaryota > Metazoa > Arthropoda > Insecta > Diptera > Muscidae > Stomoxys > Stomoxys calcitrans. The sequence goes on along the minus strand of NC_081556.1, from coordinate 64,805,246 downwards.
TTGTAGATATTATTATTGGCTTTCAAATGAATCAATCCGATTGCAAATCGGTTAAGTTGTTTTCGAGAAAAACGAAAATAACATATTCCATCCGCACAAGTCACTTCCAGAATGAACCAACCTAAAATTATTCTATATCTCGGAAACTGTGAGTGCTAGGTAGACAAAACCAGTATGGAATTGTAGATATTATTATTGGCTTTCAAATGAATCAATCCGATTGCAAATTGGTTAAGTCGTTTCCGAGAAAAACGAAAATTACATATTCCATCCGCACAAGTCACTTCCAGAATGACCCAACATAAAATTATTCTATATCTCGTAAACTGTGAGTGCTAGGTAGACAAAACCAATATGGAATTGTAGATATTATTATTGGCTTTCAAATGAATTAATCCGATTGCAAATCGGTTAAGTTGTTTTCGAGAAAAACGAAAATTACATATTCCATCCGCACAAGTCACTTCCAGAATGACCCAACCTAAAAATAATCTATATCTCGGAAACTATGAGTGCTAGGTACACAAAACCAGTATGGAATTGTAGATATTATTATTGGCTTTCAAATGAATCAATCCGATTACAAATCGCTTAAGTCGTTTCCGAGAAAAACGAAAATTACATATTCCATCCGCACAATTCACTTCCAGAATGACCCAACCTAAAAATAATCTATATCTCGGAAACTATGAGTGCTAGGTAGACAAAACCAGTATGGAATTGTAGATATTATTATTGGCTTTCAAATGAATCAATCCGATTGCAAATCGGTTAAGTTGTTTTCGAGAAAAACGAAAATTACATATTCCATCCGCACAAGTCACTTCCAGAATGACCCAACCTAAAAATAATCTATATCTCGGAAACTATGAGTGCTAGGTAGACAAAACCAGTATGGAATTGTAGATATTATTATTGGCTTTCAAATGAATCAATCCGATTACAAATCGCTTAAGTCGTTTTCGAGAAAAACGAAAATTACATATTCCATCCGCACAAGTCACTTCCAGAATGAACCAACATAAAATTATTCTATATCTCGGAAACTGTGAGTGCTAGGTAGACAAAACCAGTATGGAATTGTAGATATTATTATTGGCTTTCAAATGAATCATTCCGATTGCAAATTGGTTAAGTCGTTTCCGAGAAAAACGAAAATTACATATTCCATCCGCACAAGTCACTTCCAGAATGACCCAACATAAAATTATTCTATATCTCGGAAACTGTGAGTGCTAGGTAGACAAAACCAATATGGAATTGTAGATATTATTATTGGCTTTCAATTGAATCAATCCGATTGCAAATCGGTTAAGTTGTTTTCGAGAAAAACGAAAATTACATATTCCATCCGCACAAGTCACTTCCAGAATAACCCAACCTAAAAATAATCTATATCTCGGAAACGGTAAGAGTTAGGTAGACAAAACCAGTATGGAATTGTAGATATTATTATTGGCTTTCAAATGAATCAATCCGATTACAAATCGCTTATGTCGTTTCCGAGAAAAACGAAAATTACATATTCCATCCGCACAAGTCACTTCCAGAATGACCCAACCTAAAAATAATCTATATCACGAAAACGGTTAGAGCTAGGTAGATAAAACCAGTATGGAATTGTAGATATTATTATTGGCTTTCAAATGAATCAATCCGATTGCAAATTGGTTAAGTCGTTTCCGAGAAAAACGAAAATTACATATTCCATCCGCACAAGTCACTTCCAGAATGAACCAACATAAAATTATTCTATATCTCGGAAACTGTGAGTGCTAGGTAGACAAACCAGTATGGAATTGTAGATATTATTATTGGCTTTCAAATGAATCAATCCGATTGCAAATCGGTTAAGTTGTTTTCGAGAAAAACGAAAATTACATATTCCATCCGCACAAGTCACTTCCAGAATGACCCAACCTAAAAATAATCTATATCTCGGAAACTATGAGTGCTAGGTAGACAAAACCAGTATGGAATTGTAGATATTATTATTGGCTTTCAAATGAATCAATCCGATTACAAATCGCTTAAGTCGTTTCCGAGAAAAGCGAAAATTACATATTCCATCCGCGCAAGTCACTTCCAGAATGACCCTACCTAAAAATAATCTATATCTCGGAAACGGTTAGAGCTAGGTAGATAAAACCAGTATGGAATTGTAGATATTATTATTGGCTTTCAAATGAATCAATCCGATTGCAAATCGGTTAAGTTGTTTTCGAGAAAAACGAAAATTACATATTCCATCCGCACAAGTCACTTCCAGAATGACCCAACATAAAATTATTCTATATCTCGGAAACTGTGAGTGTTATGTAGACAAATCCAGTATGGAATTGTAGATATTATTATTGCCTTTCAAATGAATCAATCCGATTGCAAATCGGTTAAGTTGTTTTCGAGAAAAACGAAAATTACATATTCCATTCGCACAAGTCACTTCCAGAATGAACCAACATAAAATTATTCTATATCTCGGAAACTGTGAGTGCTAGGTAGACAAAACCAATATGGAATTGTAGATATTATTATTGGCTTTCAAATGAATCAATCCGATTGCAAATCGGTTAAGTTGTTTTCGAGAAAAACGAAAATTACATATTCCATCCGCACAAGTCACTTCCAGAATGACCCAACCTAAAAATAATCTATATCTCGGAAACTATGAGTGCTAGGTAGAAAAAACCAGTATGGAATTGTAGATATTATTATTGGCTTTCAAATGAATCAATCCGATTACAAATCGCTTAAGTCGTTTCCGAGAAAAACGAAAATTACATATTCCATCCGCACAAGTCACTTCCAGGATGACCCAACCTAAAAATAATCTCTATCTCGGAAACGGTTAGAGCTATGTAGATAAAACCAGTATGGAATTGTAGATATTATTATTGGCTTTCAAATGAATCAATCCGATTGCAAATTGGTTAAGTCGTTTCCGAGAAAAACGAAAATTACATATTCCATCCGCACAAGTCACTTCCAAAATGAACCAACATAAAAATATTCTATATCTCGGAAACTGTGAGTGCTAGGTAGACAAAACCAGTATGGAATTGTAGATATTATTATTGGCTTTCAAATGAATCAATCCGATTGCAAATCGGTTAAGTTGTTTTCGAGAAAAACGAAAATTACATATTCCATCCGCACAAGTCACTTCCAGAATGAACCAATATAAAATTATTCTATATCTCGGAAACTGTGAGTGCTAGGTAGACAAAACCAGTATGGAATTGTAGATATTATTATTGGCTTTCAAATGAATCAATCCGATTGCAAATTGGTTAAGTCGTTTCCGAGAAAAACGAAAATTACATATTCCATCCGCACAAGTCACTTCCAGAATGACCCAACATAAAATTATTCTATATCTCGGAAACTGTGAGTGCTAGGTAGACAAAACCAATATGGAATTGTAGATATTATTATTGGCTTTCAAATGAATCAATCCGATTGCAAATCGGTTAAGTTGTTTTCGAGAAAAACGAAAATTACATATTCTATCCGCACAAGTCACTTCCAGAATGACCCAACCTAAAAATAATCTATATCTCGGAAACTATAAGTGCTAGGTAGACAAAACCAGTATGGAATTGTAGATATTATTATTGGCTTTCAAATGAATCAATCCGATTACAAATCGCTTAAGTCGTTTCCGAGAAAAACGAAAATTACATATTCCATCCGCACAATTCACTTCCAGAATGACCCAACCTAAAAATAATCTATATCTCGGAAACTATGAGTGCTAGGTAGACAAAACCAGTATGGAATTGTAGATATTATTATTGGCTTTCAAATGAATCAATCCGATTGCAAATCGGTTAAGTTGTTTTCGAGAAAAACGAAAATTACATATTCCATCCGCACAAGTCACTTCCAGAATGACCCAACCTAAAAATAATCTATATCTCGGAAACTATGAGTGCTAGGTAGACAAAACCAGTATGGAATTGTAGATATTATTATTGGCTTTCAAATGAATCAATCCGATTACAAATCGCTTAAGTCGTTTCCGAGAAAAACGAAAATTACATATTCCATCCGCACAAGTCACTTCCAGAATGACCCAACCTAAAAATAATCTATATCTCGGAAACTATGAGTGCTAGGTAGACAAAACCAGTATGGAATTGTAGATATTATTATTGGCTTTCAAATGAATCAATCCGATTTTAAATCGCTTAAGTCGTTTCCGAGAAAAACGAAAATTACATATTCCATCCGCACAAGTCACTTCCAGAATGACCCAACATAAAATTATTCTATATCTCGGAAACTGTGAGTGCTAGGTAGACAAAACCAGTATGGAATAGTAGATATTATTATTGGCTTTCAAATGAATCAATCCGATTGCAAATCGGTTAAGTTGTTTTCGAGAAAAACGAAAATTGCATATTCCATCCGCACAAGTCACTTCCAGAATGACCCAACCTAAAAATAATCTATATCTCGGAAACGGTAAGAGTTAGGTAGACAAAACCAGTATGGAATTGTAGATATTATTATTGGCTTTCAAATGAATCAATCCGATTACAAATCGCTTAAGTCGTTTCCGAGAAAAACGAAAATTACATATTCCATCCGCACAAGTCACTTCCAGAATGACCCAACCTAAAACCAGTATGGAATTGTAGATATTATTATTGGCTTTCAAATGAATCAATCCGATTGCAAATCGCTTAAGTCGTTTCCGGGAAAAACGAAAATTACATATTCCATCCGCACAAGTCACTTCCAGAATGACCCAAAATAAAATTATTCTATATCTCGGAAACTGTGAGTGTTATGTAGACAAATCCAGTATGGAATTGTAGATATTATTATTGGCTTTCAAATGAATCAATCCGATTGCAAATCGGTTAAGTTGTTTTCGAGAAAAACGAAAATTACATATTCCATCCGCACAAGTCACTTCCAGAATGAACCAACATAAAATTATTCTATATCTCGGAAACTGTGAGTGCTAGGTAGACAAAACCAGTATGGAATTGTAGATATTATTATTGGCTTTCAAATGAATCAATCCGATTGCAAATTGGTTAAGTCGTTTCCGAGAAAAATGAAAATTACATATTCCATCCGCACAAGTCACTTCCAGAATGACCCAACCTAAAAATAATCTATATCTCGGAAACTATGAGTGCTAGGTAGACAAAACCAGTATGGAATTGTAGATATTATTATTGGCTTTCAAATGAATCAATCCGATTGCAAATCGGTTAAGTTGTTTTCGAGAAAAACGAAAATTACATATTCTATCCGCACAAGTCACTTCCAGAATGACCCAACCTAAAAATAATCTATATCTCGGAAACGGTAAGAGTTAGGTAGACAAAACCAGTATGGAATTGTAGATATTATTATTGGCTTTCAAATGAATCAATCCGATTGCAAATCGCTTAAGTCGTTTCCGAGAAAAACGAAAATTACATATTCCATCCGCACAAGTCACTTCCAGAATGAACCAGCAAAAAATTATTCTATATCTCGGAAACTGTGAGTGCTAGGTAGACAAAACCAATATGGAATCGTAGATATTATTATTGGCTTTCAAGTGAATCAATCCGATTGCAAATCGGTTAAGTCGTTTCCGAGAAAAACGAAAATTACATATTCTATCCGCACAAGTCACTTCCAGAATGACCCAACCTAAAAATAATCTATATCTCGGAAACTATGAGTGCTAGGTAGACAAAACCAGTATGTAATTGTAGATATTATTATTGGCTTTCAAATGAATCAATCCGATTATAAATCGCTTAAGTCGTTTCCGAGAAAAACGAAAATTACATATTCCATCCGCACAAGTCACTTCCAGAATGACCCAACATAAAATTATTCTATATCTCGGAAACTGTGAGTGCTAGGTAGACAAAACCAGTATGGAATAGTAGATATTATTATTGGCTTTCAAATGAATCAATCCGATTGCAAATCGGTTAAGTTGTTTTCGAGAAAACGAAAATTACATATTCCATCCGCACAAGTCACTTCCAGAATGACCCAACCTAAAAATAATCTATATCTCGGAAACGGTAAGAGTTAGGTAGACAAAACCAGTATGGAATTGTAGATATTATTATTGGCTTTCAAATGAATCAATCCGATTGCAAATCGCTTAAGTCGTTTCCGAGAAAAACGAAAATTACATATTCCATCCGCACAAGTCACTTCCAGAATGACCCAACATAAAATTATTCTATATCTCGGAAACTGTGAGTGTTATGTAGACAAAACCAATATGGAATTGTAGATATTATTATTGGCTTTCAAGTGAATCAATCCGATTGCAAATCGGTTAAGTTGTTTTCGAGAAAAACGAAAATTACATATTCCATCCGCACAAGTCACTTCCAGAATGACCCAACCTAAAAATAATCTATATCTCGGAAACTATGAGTGCTAGGTAGACAAAACCAGTATGGAATTGTAGATATTATTATTGGCTTTCAAATGAATTAATCCGATTGCAAATCGGTTAAGTTGTTTCCGAGAAAAACGAAAATTACATATTCCATCCGCGCAAGTCACTTCCAGAATGACCCAACCTAAAAATAATCTATATCTCGGAAACGGTTAGAGCTAGGTAGATAAAACCAGTATGGAATTGTAGATATTATTATTGGCTTTCAAATGAATCAATCCGATTGCAAATCGCTTAAGTCGTTTCCGAAAAAAACGAAAATTACATATTCCATCCGCACAAGTCACTTCCAGAATGACCCAACATAAATTTATTCTATATCTCGGAAACTGTGAGTGTTATGTAGACAAATCCAGTATGGAATTGTAGATATTATTATTGGCTTTCAAATGAATCAATCCGATTGCAAATCGGTTAAGTTGTTTTCGAGAAAAACGAAAATTACATATTCCATCCGCACAAGTCACTTCCAGAATGAACCAACATAAAATTATTCTATATCTCGGAAACTGTGAGTGCTAGGTAGATAAAACCAGTATGGAATTGTAGATATTTTTATTGGCTTTCAAATGAATCAATCCGATTGCAAATTGGTTAAGTCGTTTCCGAGAAAAACGAAAATTACATATTCCATCCGCACAAGTCACTTCCGGAATGACCCAACATAAAATTATTCTATATCTCGGAAACTGTGAGTGCTAGGTAGACAAAACCAATATGGAATTGTAGATATTATTATTGGCTTTCAAATGAATCAATCCGATTGCAAATCGGTTAAGTTGTTTTCGAGAAAAACGAAAATTACATATTCCATCCGCACAAGTCACTTCCAGAATGACCCAACCTAAAAATAATCTATATCTCGGAAACTATGAGTGCTAGGTACACAAAACCAGTATGGAATTGTAGATATTTTTATTGGCTTTCAAATGAATCAATCCGATTACAAATCGCTTAAGTCGTTTCCGAGAAAAACGAAAATTACATATTCCATCCGCACAATTCACTTCCAGAATGACCCAACCTAAAAATAATCTATATCTCGGAAACTATGAGTGCTAGGTAGACAAAACCAGTATGGAATTGTAGATATTATTATTGGCTTTCAAATGAATCAATCCGATTGCAAATCGGTTAAGTTGTTTTCGAGAAAAACGAAAATTACATATTCCATCCGCACAAGTCACTTCCAGAATGACCCAACCTAAAAATAATCTATATCTCGGAAACTATGAGTGCTAGGTAGACAAAACCAGTATGGAATTGTAGATATTATTATTGGCTTTCAAATGAATCAATCCGATTACAAATCGCTTAAGTCGTTTTCGAGAAAAACGAAAATTACATATTCCATCCGCACAAGTCACTTCCACAATGAACCAACATAAAATTATTCTATATCTCGGAAACTGTGAGTGCTAGGTAGACAAAACCAGTATGGAATAGTAGATATTATTATTGGCTTTCAAATGAATCATTCCGATTGCAAATTGGTTAAGTCGTTTCCGAGAAAAACGAAAATTACATATTCCATCCGCACAAGTCACTTCCAGAATGACCCAACATAAAATTATTCTATATCTCGGAAACTGTGAGTGCTAGGTAGACAAAACCAATATGGAATTGTAGATATTATTATTGGCTTTCAATTGAATCAATCCGATTGCAAATCGGTTAAGTTGTTTTCGAGAAAAACGAAAATTACATATTCCATCCGCACAAGTCACTTCCAGAATAACCCAACCTAAAAATAATCTATATCTCGGAAACGGTAAGAGTTAGGTAGACAAAACCAGTATGGAATTGTAGATATTATTATTGGCTTTCAAATGAATCAATCCGATTACAAATCGCTTATGTCGTTTCCGAGAAAAACGAAAATTACATATTCCATCCGCACAAGTCACTTCCAGAATGACCCAACCTAAAAATAATCTATATCACGAAAACGGTTAGAGCTAGGTAGATAAAACCAGTATGGAATTGTAGATATTATTATTGGCTTTCAAATGAATCAATCCGATTGCAAATTGGTTAAGTCGTTTCCGAGAAAAACGAAAATTACATATTCCATCCGCACAAGTCACTTCCAGAATGAACCAACATAAAATTATTCTATATCTCGGAAACTGTGAGTGCTAGGTAGACAAACCAGTATGGAATTGTAGATATTATTATTGGCTTTCAAATGAATCAATCCGATTGCAAATCGGTTAAGTTGTTTTCGAGAAAAACGAAAATTACATATTCCATCCGCACAAGTCACTTCCAGAATGACCCAACCTAAAAATAATCTATATCTCGGAAACTATGAGTGCTAGGTAGACAAAACCAGTATGGAATTGTAGATATTATTATTGGCTTTCAAATGAATCAATCCGATTACAAATCGCTTAAGTCGTTTCCGAGAAAAGCGAAAATTACATATTCCATCCGCGCAAGTCACTTCCAGAATGACCCTACCTAAAAATAATCTATATCTCGGAAACGGTTAGAGCTAGGTAGATAAAACCAGTATGGAATTGTAGATATTATTATTGGCTTTCAAATGAATCAATCCGATTGCAAATCGGTTAAGTTGTTTTCGAGAAAAACGAAAATTACATATTCCATCCGCACAAGTCACTTCCAGAATGACCCAACATAAATTTATTCTATATCTCGGAAACTGTGAGTGTTATGTAGACAAATCCAGTATGGAATTGTAGATATTATTATTGCCTTTCAAATGAATCAATCCGATTGCAAATCGGTTAAGTTGTTTTCGAGAAAAACGAAAATTACATATTCCATTCGCACAAGTCACTTCCAGAATGAACCAACATAAAATTATTCTATATCTCGGAAACTGTGAGTGCTATGTAGACAAAACCAGTATGGAATTGTAGATATTTTTATTGGCTTTCAAATGAATCAATCCGATTGCAAATTGGTTAAGTTGTTTTCGAGAAAAACGAAAATTACATATTCCATTCGCACAAGTCACTTCCAGAATGAACCAACATAAAATTATTCTATATCTCGGAAACTGTGAGTGCTATGTAGACAAAACCAGTATGGAATTGTAGATATTATTATTGGCTTTCAAATGAATCAATCCGATTGCAAATTGGTTAAGTCGTTTCCGAGAAAAACGAAAATTACATATTCCATCCGCACAAGTCACTTCCAAAATGAACCAACATAAAAATATTCTATATCTCGGAAACTGTGAGTGCTAGGTAGACAAAACCAGTATGGAATTGTAGATATTATTATTGGCTTTCAAATGAATCAATCCGATTGCAAATTGGTTAAGTCGTTTCCGAGAAAAACGAAAATTACATATTCCATCCGCACAAGTCACTTCCAGAATGACCCAACATAAAATTATTCTATATCTCGGAAACTGTGAGTGCTAGGTAGACAAAACCAATATGGAATTGTAGATATTATTATTGGCTTTCAAATGAATCAATCCGATTGCAAATCGGTTAAGTTGTTTTCGAGAAAAACGAAAATTACATATTCTATCCGCACAAGTCACTTCCAGAATGACCCAACCTAAAAATAATCTATATCTCGGAAACTATAAGTGCTAGGTAGACAAAACCAGTATGGAATTGTAGATATTATTATTGGCTTTCAAATGAATCAATCCGATTACAAATCGCTTAAGTCGTTTCCGAGAAAAACGAAAATTACATATTCCATCCGCACAATTCACTTCCAGAATGACCCAACCTAAAAATAATCTATATCTCGGAAACTATGAGTGCTAGGTAGACAAAACCAGTATGGAATTGTAGATATTATTATTGGCTTTCAAATGAATCAATCCGATTGCAAATCGGTTAAGTTGTTTTCGAGAAAAACGAAAATTACATATTCCATCCGCACAAGTCACTTCCAGAATGACCCAACCTAAAAATAATCTATATCTCGGAAACTATGAGTGCTAGGTAGACAAAACCAGTATGGAATTGTAGATATTATTATTGGCTTTCAAATGAATCAATCCGATTACAAATCGCTTAAGTCGTTTCCGAGAAAAACGAAAATTACATATTCCATCCGCACAAGTCACTTCCAGAATGACCCAACCTAAAAATAATCTATATCTCGGAAACTATGAGTGCTAGGTAGACAAAACCAGTATGGAATTGTAGATATTATTATTGGCTTTCAAATGAATCAATCCGATTTTAAATCGCTTAAGTCGTTTCCGAGAAAAACGAAAATTACATATTCCATCCGCACAAGTCACTTCCAGAATGACCCAACATAAAATTATTCTATATCTCGGAAACTGTGAGTGCTAGGTAGACAAAACCAGTATGGAATAGTAGATATTATTATTGGCTTTCAAATGAATCAATCCGATTGCAAATCGGTTAAGTTGTTTTCGAGAAAAACGAAAATTGCATATTCCATCCGCACAAGTCACTTCCAGAATGACCCAACCTAAAAATAATCTATATCTCGGAAACGGTAAGAGTTAGGTAGACAAAACCAGTATGGAATTGTAGATATTATTATTGGCTTTCAAATGAATCAATCCGATTACAAATCGCTTAAGTCGTTTCCGAGAAAAACGAAAATTACATATTCCATCCGCACAAGTCACTTCCAGAATGACCCAACCTAAAACCAGTATGGAATTGTAGATATTATTATTGGCTTTCAAATGAATCAATCCGATTGCAAATCGCTTAAGTCGTTTCCGGGAAAAACGAAAATTACATATTCCATCCGCACAAGTCACTTCCAGAATGACCCAAAATAAAATTATTCTATATCTCGGAAACTGTGAGTGTTATGTAGACAAATCCAGTATGGAATTGTAGATATTATTATTGGCTTTCAAATGAATCAATCCGATTGCAAATCGGTTAAGTTGTTTTCGAGAAAAACGAAAATTACATATTCCATCCGCACAAGTCACTTCCAGAATGAACCAACATAAAATTATTCTATATCTCGGAAACTGTGAGTGCTAGGTAGACAAAACCAGTATGGAATTGTAGATATTATTATTGGCTTTCAAATGAATCAATCCGATTGCAAATTGGTTAAGTCGTTTCCGAGAAAAATGAAAATTACATATTCCATCCGCACAAGTCACTTCCAGAATGACCCAACCTAAAAATAATCTATATCTCGGAAACTATGAGTGCTAGGTAGACAAAACCAGTATGGAATTGTAGATATTATTATTGGCTTTCAAATGAATCAATCCGATTGCAAATCGGTTAAGTTGTTTTCGAGAAAAACGAAAATTACATATTCTATCCGCACAAGTCACTTCCAGAATGACCCAACCTAAAAATAATCTATATCTCGGAAACGGTAAGAGTTAGGTAGACAAAACCAGTATGGAATTGTAGATATTATTATTGGCTTTCAAATGAATCAATCCGATTGCAAATCGCTTAAGTCGTTTCCGAGAAAAACGAAAATTACATATTCCATCCGCACAAGTCACTTCCAGAATGAACCAGCAAAAAATTATTCTATATCTCGGAAACTGTGAGTGCTAGGTAGACAAAACCAATATGGAATCGTAGATATTATTATTGGCTTTCAAGTGAATCAATCCGATTGCAAATCGGTTAAGTCGTTTCCGAGAAAAACGAAAATTACATATTCTATCCGCACAAGTCACTTCCAGAATGACCCAACCTAAAAATAATCTATATCTCGGAAACTATGAGTGCTAGGTAGACAAAACCAGTATGTAATTGTAGATATTATTATTGGCTTTCAAATGAATCAATCCGATTATAAATCGCTTAAGTCGTTTCCGAGAAAAACGAAAATTACATATTCCATCCGCACAAGTCACTTCCAGAATGACCCAACATAAAATTATTCTATATCTCGGAAACTGTGAGTGCTAGGTAGACAAAACCAGTATGGAATAGTAGATATTATTATTGGCTTTCAAATGAATCAATCCGACTGCAAATCGGTTAAGTTGTTTTCGAGAAAAACGAAAATTACATATTCCATCCGCACAAGTCACTTCCAGAATGACCCAACCTAAAAATAATCTATATCTCGGAAACTATGAGTGCTAGGTAGACAAAACCAGTATGGAATTGTAGATATTATTATTGGCTTTCAAATGAATTAATCCGATTGCAAATCGGTTAAGTTGTTTCCGAGAAAAACGAAAATTACATATTCCATCCGCGCAAGTCACTTCCAGAATGACCCAACCTAAAAATAATCTATATCTCGGAAACGGTTAGAGCTAGGTAGATAAAACCAGTATGGAATTGTAGATATTATTATTGGCTTTCAAATGAATCAATCCGATTGCAAATCGCTTAAGTCGTTTCCGAAAAAAACGAAAATTACATATTCCATCCGCACAAGTCACTTCCAGAATGACCCAACATAAATTTATTCTATATCTCGGAAACTGTGAGTGTTATGTAGACAAATCCAGTATGGAATTGTAGATATTATTATTGGCTTTCAAATGAATCAATCCGATTGCAAATCGGTTAAGTTGTTTTCGAGAAAAACGAAAATTACATATTCCATCCGCACAAGTCACTTCCAGAATGAACCAACATAAAATTATTCTATATCTCGGAAACTGTGAGTGCTAGGTAGATAAAACCAGTATGGAATTGTAGATATTTTTATTGGCTTTCAAATGAATCAATCCGATTGCAAATTGGTTAAGTCGTTTCCGAGAAAAACGAAAATTACATATTCCATCCGCACAAGTCACTTCCGGAATGACCCAACATAAAATTATTCTATATCTCGGAAACTGTGAGTGCTAGGTAGACAAAACCAATATGGAATTGTAGATATTATTATTGGCTTTCAAATGAATCAATCCGATTGCAAATCGGTTAAGTTGTTTTCGAGAAAAACGAAAATTACATATTCCATCCGCACAAGTCACTTCCAGAATGACCCAACCTAAAAATAATCTATATCTCGGAAACTATGAGTGCTAGGTAGACAAAACCAGTATGGAATTGTAGATATTATTATTGGCTTTCAAATGAATTAATCCGATTACAAATCGCTTAAGTCGTTTCCGAGAAAAACGAAAATTACATATTCCATCCGCACAAGTCACTTCCAGGATGACCCAACCTAAAAATAATCTATATCTCGGAAACGGTTAGAGCTAGGTAGATAAAACCAGTATGGAATTGTAGATATTATTATTGGCTTTCAAATGAATCAATCCGATTGCAAATTGGTTAAGTCGTTTCCGAGAAAAACGAAAATTACATATTCCATCCGCACAAGTCACTTCCAAAATGAACCAACATAAAAATATTCTATATCTCGGAAACTGTGAGTGCTAGGTAGACAAAACCAGTATGGAATTGTAGATATTATTATTGGCTTTCAAATGAATCAATCCGATTGCAAATCGGTTAAGTTGTTTTCGAGAAAAACGAAAATTACATATTCCATCCGCACAAGTCACTTCCAGAATGAACCAATATAAAATTATTCTATATCTCGGAAACTGTGAGTGCTAGGTAGACAAAACCAGTTTGGAATTGTAGATATTATTATTGGCTTTCAAATGAATCAATCCGATTGCAAATTGGTTAAGTCGTTTCCGAGAAAAACGAAAATTACATATTCCATCCGCACAAGTCACTTCCAGAATGACCCAACATAAAATTATTCTATATCTCGGAAACTGTGAGTGCTAGGTAGACAAAACCAATATGGAATTGTAGATATTATTATTGGCTTTCAAATGAATCAATCCGATTGCAAATCGGTTAAGTTGTTTTCGAGAAAAACGAAAATTACATATTCCATCCGCACAAGTCACTTCCAGAATGACCCAACCTAAAAATAATCTATATCTCGGAAACTATAAATGCTAGGTAGACAAAACCAGTATGGAATTGTAGATATTATTATTGGCTTTCAAATGAATCAATCCGATTACAAATCGCTTAAGTCGTTTCCGAGAAAAACGAAAATTACATATTCCATCCGCACAATTCACTTCCAGAATGACCCAACCTAAAAATAATCTATATCTCGGAAACTATGAGTGCTAGGTAGACAAAACCAGTATGGAATTGTAGATATTATTATTGGCTTTCAAATGAATCAATCCGATTGCAAATCGGTTAAGTTGTTTTCGAGAAAAACGAAAATTACATATTCCATCCGCACAAGTCACTTCCAGAATGACCCAACCTAAAAATAATCTATATCTCGGAAACTATGAGTGCTAGGTAGACAAAACCAGTATGGAATTGTAGATATTATTATTGGCTTTCAAATGAATCAATCCGATTACAAATCGCTTAAGTCGTTTCCGAGAAAAACGAAAATTACATATTCCATCCGCACAAGTCACTTCCAGAATGACCCAACCTAAAAATAATCTATATCTCGGAAACTATGAGTGCTAGGTAGACAAAACCAGTATGGAATTGTAGATATTATTATTGGCTTTCAAATGAATCAATCCGATTACAAATCGCTTAAGTCGTTTCCGAGAAAAACGAAAATTACATATTCCATCCGCACAAGTCGCTTCCAGAATGACCCAACCTAAAACCAGTATGGAATTGTAGATATTATTATTGGCTTTCAAATGAATCAATCCGATTGCAAATCGCTTAAGTCGTTTCCGGGAAAAACGAAAATTACATATTCCATCCGCACAAGTCACTTCCAGAATGACCCAACATAAAATTATTCTATATCTCGGAAACTGTGAGTGTTATGTAGACAAATCCAGTATGGAATTGTAGATATTATTATTGGCTTTCAAATGAATCAATCCGATTGCAAATCGGTTAAGTTGTTTCCGAGAAAAACGAAAATTACATATTCCATCCGCACAAGTCACTTCCAGAATGAACCAACATAAAATTATTCTATATCTCGGAAACTGTGAGTGCTAGGTAGACAAAACCAGTATGGAATTGTAGATATTATTATTGGCTTTCAAATGAATCAATCCGATTGCAAATTGGTTAAGTCGTTTCCGAGAAAAATGAAAATTACATATTCCATCCGCACAAGTCACTTCCAGAATGACCCAACCTAAAAATAATATATATCTCGGAAACTATGAGTGCTAGGTAGACAAAACCAGTATGGAATTGTAGATATTATTATTGGCTTTCAAATGAAACAATCCGATTGCAAATCGGTTAAGTTGTTTTCGAGAAAAACGAAAATTACATATTCTATCCGCACAAGTCACTTCCAGAATGACCCAACCTAAAAATAATCTATATCTCGGAAACGGTAAGAGTTAGGTAGACAAAACCAGTATGGAATTGTAGATATTATTATTGGCTTTCAAATGAAACAATCCGATTGCAAATCGCTTAAGTCGTTTCCGAGAAAAACGAAAATTACATATTCCATCCGCACAAGTCACTTCCAGAATGAACCAGCATAAAAATAATCTATATCTCGGAAACTATGAGTGCTAGGTAGACAAAACCAGTATGGAATTGTAGATATTTTTATTGGCTTTCAAGTGAATCAATCCGATTGCAAATCGGTTAAGTTGTTTTCGAGAAAAACGAAAATTACATATTCCATCCGCACAAGTCACTTCCAGAATGACCCAACCTAAAAATAATCTATATCTCGGAAACTATGAGTGCTAGGTAGACAAAGCCAGTATGGAATTGTAGATATTATTATTGGCTTTCAAATGAATTAATCCGATTGCAAATCGGTTAAGTTGTTTCCGAGAAAAACGAAAATTACATATTCCATCCGCGCAAGTCACTTCCAGAATGACCCAACATAAATTTATTCTATATCTCGGAAACTGTGAGTGTTATGTAGACAAATCCAGTATGGAATTGTAGATATTATTATTGGCTTTCAAATGAATCAATCCGATTGCAAATCGGTTAAGTTGTTTTCGAGAAAAACGAAAATTACATATTCCATCCGCACAAGTCACTTCCAGAATGAACCAACATAAAATTATTCTATATCTCGGAAACTGTGAGTGCTAGGTAGACAAAACCAGTATGGAATTGTAGATATTTTTATTGGCTTTCAAATGAATCAATCCGATTGCAAATTAGTTAAGTCGTTTCCGAGAA
Source organism: Stomoxys calcitrans (assembly GCF_963082655.1). Classification (NCBI taxonomy): domain Eukaryota; kingdom Metazoa; phylum Arthropoda; class Insecta; order Diptera; family Muscidae; genus Stomoxys; species Stomoxys calcitrans. The sequence continues at coordinate 64,788,746 of NC_081556.1, read as the reverse complement.
AAACGAAAATTACATATTCCATCCGCACAAGTCACTTCCAGAATGACCCAACCTAAAAATAATCTATATCTCGGAAACTGTGAGTGTTATGTAGACAAATCCAGTACGGAATTGTAGATATTATTATTGGCTTTCAAATGAATCAATCCGATTGCAAATCGGTTAAGTTGTTTCCGAGAAAAACGAAAATTACATATTCCATCCGCACAAGTCACTTCCAGAATGAACCAACATAAAATTATTCTATATCTCGGAAACTGTGAGTGCTAGGTAGACAAAACCAGTATGGAATTGTAGATATTATTATTGGCTTTCAAATGAATCAATCCGATTGCAAATTGGTTAAGTCGTTTCCGAGAAAAATGAAAATTACATATTCCATCCGCACAAGTCACTTCCAGAATGACCCAACCTAAAAATAATATATATCTCGGAAACTATGAGTGCTAGGTAGACAAAACCAGTATGGAATTGTAGATATTATTATTGGCTTTCAAATGAATCAATCCGATTGCAAATCGGTTAAGTTGTTTTCGAGAAAAACGAAAATTACATATTCTATCCGCACAAGTCACTTCCAGAATGACCCAACCTAAAAATAATCTATATCTCGGAAACGGTAAGAGTTAGGTAGACAAAACCAGTATGGAATTGTAGATATTATTATTGGCTTTCAAATGAATCAATCCGATTGCAAATCGCTTAAGTTGTTTCCGAGAAAAACGAAAATTACATATTCCATCCGCACAAGTCACTTCCAGAATGAACCAGCATAAAATTATTCTATATCTCGGAAACTGTGAGTGCTAGGTAGACAAAACCAATATGGAATTGTAGATATTATTATTGGCTTTCAAGTGAATCAATCCGATTGCAAATCGGTTTAGTTGTTTTCGAGAAAAACGAAAATTACATATTCCATCCGCACAAGTCACTTCCAGAATGACCCAACCTAAAAATAATCTATATCTCGGAAACTATGAGTGCTAGGTAGACAAAACCAGTATGGAATTGTAGATATTATTATTGGCTTTCAAATGAATTAATCCGATTGCAAATCGGTTAAGTTGTTTCCGAGAAAAACGAAAATTACATATTCCATCCGCGCAAGTCACTTCCAGAATGACCCAACCTAAAAATAATCTATATCTCGGAAACGGTTAGAGCTAGGTAGATAAAACCAGTATGGAATTGTAGATATTATTATTGGCTTTCAAATGAATCAATCCGATTGCAAATCGCTTAAGTCGTTTCCGAAAAAAACGAAAATTACATATTCCATCCGCACAAGTCACTTCCAGAATGACCCAACATAAATTTATTCTATATCTCGGAAACTGTGAGTGTTATAAAGACAAATCCAGTATGGAATTGTAGATATTATTATTGGCTTTCAAATGAATCAATCCGATTGCAAATCGGTTAAGTTGTTTTCGAGAAAAACGAAAATTACATATTCCATCCGCACAAGTCACTTCCAGAATGAACCAACATAAAATTATTCTATATCTCGGAAACTGTGAGTGCTAGGTAGACAAAACCAGTATGGAATTGTAGATATTTTTATTGGCTTTCAAATGAATCAATCCGATTGCAAATTGGTTAAGTCGTTTCCGAGAAAAACGAAAATTACATATTCCATCCGCACAAGTCACTTCCGGAATGACCCAACATAAAATTATTCTATATCTCGGAAACTGTGAGTGCTAGGTAGACAAAACCAATATGGAATTGTAGATATTATTATTGGCTTTCAAATGAATCAATCCGATTGCAAATCGGTTAAGTTGTTTTCGAGAAAAACGAAAATTACATATTCCATCCGCACAAGTCACTTCCAGAATGACCCAACATAAAATTATTCTATATCTCGGAAACTGTGAGTGTTATGTAGACAAATCCAGTATGGAATTGTAGATATTATTATTGGCTTTCAAATGAATCAATCCGGTTACAAATCGCTTAAGTCGTTTCCGAGAAAAACGAAAATTACATATTCCATCCGCACAAGTCACTTCCAGAATGAACCAGCATAAAATTATTCTATATCTCGGAAACTGTGAGTGCTAGGTAGACAAAACCAGTATGGAATTGTAGATATTATTATTGGCTTTCAAATGAATCAATCCGGTTACAAATCGCTTAAGTCGTTTCCGAGAAAAACGAAAATTACATATTCCATCCGCACAAGTCACTTCCGGAATGACCCAACATAAAATTATTCTATATCTCGGAAACTGTGAGTGCTAGGTAGACAAAACCAATATGGAATTGTAGATATTATTATTGGCTTTCAAATGAATCAATCCGATTGCAAATCGGTTAAGTTGTTTTCGAGAAAAACGAAAATTACATATTCCATCCGCACAAGTCACTTCCAGAATGACCCAACCTAAAAATAATCTATATCTCGGAAACTATGAGTGCTAGGTAGACAAAACCAGTATGGAATTGTAGATATTATTATTGGCTTTCAAATGAATCAATCCGATTACAAATCGCTTAAGTCGTTTCCGAGAAAAACGAAAATTACATATTCCATCCGCACAAGTCACTTCCAGGATGACCCAACCTAAAAATAATCTATATCTCGGAAACGGTTAGAGCTAGGTAGACAAAACCAGTATGGAATTGTAGATATTATTATTGGCTTTCAAATGAATCAATCCGATTGCAAATTGGTTAAGTCGTTTCCGAGAAAAACGAAAATTACATATTCCATCCGCACAAGTCACTTCCAAAATGAACCAACATAAAAATATTCTATATCTCGGAAACTGTGAGTGCTAGGTAGACAAAACCAGTATGGAATTGTAGATATTATTATTGGCTTTCAAATGAATCAATCCGATTGCAAATCGGTTAAGTTGTTTTCGAGAAAAACGAAAATTACATATTCCATCCGCACAAGTCACTTCCAGAATGACCCAACATAAAATTATTCTATATCTCGGAAACTGTGAGTGTTATGTAGACAAATCCAGTATGGAATTGTAGATATTATTATTGGCTTTCAAATGAATCAATCCGGTTACAAATCGCTTAAGTCGTTTCCGAGAAAAACGAAAATTACATATTCCATCCGCACAAGTCACTTCCAGAATGAACCAGCATAAAATTATTCTATATCTCGGAAACTGTGAGTGCTAGGTAGGCAAAACCAGTATGGAATTGTAGATATTATTATTGGCTTTCAAATGAATCAATCCGATTGCAAATCGCTTAAGTCGTTTCCGAGAAAAACGAAAATTACATATTCCATCCGCACAATTCACTTCCAGAATGACCCAACATAAAATTATTCTATATCTCGGAAACTGTGAGTGTTATGTAGACAAATCCAGTATGGAATTGTAGATATTATTATTGGCTTTCAAATGAATCAATCCGATTGCAAATCGGTTAAGTTGTTTTCGAGAAAAACGAAAATTACACATTCCATCCGCACAAGTCACTTCCAGAATGAACCAACATAAAATTATTCTGTATCTCGGAAACTGTGAGTGCTAGGTAGACAAAACCAGTATGGAATTGTAGATATTATTATTGGCTTTCAAATGAATCAATCCGATTGCAAATTGGTTAAGTCGTTTCCGAGAAAAACGAAAATTACATATTCCATCCGCACAAGTCACTTCCAGAATGACCCAACATAAAATTATTCTATATCTCGGAAACTGTGAGTGCTAGGTAGACAAAACCAATATGGAATTGTAGATATTATTATTGGCTTTCAAATGAATCAATCCGATTGCAAATCGGTTAAGTTGTTTTCGAGAAAAACGAAAATTACATATTCCATCCGCACAAGTCACTTCCAGAATGACCCAACCTAAAAATAATCTATATCTCGGAAACTATGAGTGCTAGGTAGACAAAACCAGTATGGAATTGTAGATATTATTATTGGCTTTCAAATGAATCAATCCGATTACAAATCGCTTAAGTCGTTTCCGAGAAAAACGAAAATTACATATTCCATCCGCACAATTCACTTCCAGAATGACCCAACCTAAAAATAATCTATATCTCGGAAACTATGAGTGCTAGGTAGACAAAACCAGTATGGAATTGTAGATATTATTATTGGCTTTCAAATGAATCAATCCGATTGCAAATCGGTTAAGTTGTTTTCGAGAAAAACGAAAATTACATATTCCATCCGCACAAGTCACTTCCAGAATGACCCAACCTAAAAATAATCTATATCTCGGAAACTATGAGTGCTAGGTATACAAAACCAGTATGGAATTGTAGATATTATTATTGGCTTTCAAATGAATCAATCCGATTACAAATCGCTTAAGTCGTTTTCGAGAAAAACGAAAATTACATATTCCATCCGCACAAGTCACTTCCAGAATGAACCAACATAAAATTATTCTATATCTCGGAAACTGTGAGTGCTAGGTAGACAAAACCAATATGGAATTGTAGATATTATTATTGGCTTTCAAATGAATCAATCCGATTGCAAATCGGTTAAGTTGTTTTCGAGAAAAACGAAAATTACATATTCCATCCGCACAAGTCACTTCCAGAATAACCCAACCTAAAAATAATCTATATCTCGGAAACGGTAAGAGTTAGGTAGACAAAACCAGTATGGAATTGTAGATATTATTATTGGCTTTCAAATGAATCAATCCGATTACAAATCGCTTAAGTCGTTTCCGAGAAAAACGAAAATTACATATTCCATCCGCACAAGTCACCTCCAGAATGACCCAACCTAAAAATAATCTATATCACGAAAACGGTTAGAGCTAGGTAGATAAAACCAGTATGGAATTGTAGATATTATTATTGGCTTTCAAATGAATCAATCCGATTGCAAATTGGTTAAGTCGTTTCCGAGAAAAACGAAAATTACATATTCCATCCGCACAAGTCACTTCCAGAATGAACCAACATAAAATTATTCTATATCTCGGAAACTGTGAGTGCTAGGTAGACAAACCAGTAAGGAATTGTAGATATTATTATTGGCTTTCAAATGAATCAATCCGATTGCAAATCGGTTAAGTTGTTTTCGAGAAAAACGAAAATTACATATTCCATCCGCACAAGTCACTTCCAGAATGACCCAACCTAAAAATAATCTATATCTCGGAAACTATGAGTGCTAGGTAGACAAAACCAGTATGGAATTGTAGATATTATTATTGGCTTTCAAATGAATCAATCCGATTACAAATCGCTTAAGTCGTTTCCGAGAAAAACGAAAATTACATATTCCATCCGCACAAGTCACTTCCAGAATGACCCAACCTAAAAATAATCTATATCTCCGAAACGGTTAGAGCTAGGTAGATAAAACCAGTATGGAATTGTAGATATTATTATTGACTTTCAAATGAATCAATCCGATTGCAAATCGCTTAAGTCGTGTCCGAGAAAAACGAAAATTACATATTCCATCCGCACAAGTCACTTCCAGAATGACCCAACATAAATTTATTCTATATCTCGGAAACTGTGAGTGTTATGTAGACAAATCCTATATGGAATTGTAGATATTATTATTGGCTTTCAAATGAATCAATCCGATTGCAAATCGGTTAAGTTGTTTTCGAGAAAAACGAAAATTACATATTCCATCCGCACAAGTCACTTCCAGAATGAACCAACATAAAATTATTCTATATCTCGGAAACTGTGAGTGCTAGGTAGACAAAACCAGTATGGAATTGTAGATATTTTTATTGGCTTTCAAATGAATCAATCCGATTGCAAATTGGTTAAGTCGTTTCCGAGAAAAACGAAAATTACATATTCCATCCGCACAAGTCACTTCCGGAATGACCCAACATAAAATTATTCTATATCTCGGAAACTGTGAGTGCTAGGTAGACAAAACCAATATGGAATTGTAGATATTATTATTGGCTTTCAAATGAATCAATCCGATTGCAAATCGGTTAAGTTGTTTTCGAGAAAAACGAAAATTACATATTCCATCCGCACAAGTCACTTCCAGAATGACCCAACCTAAAAATAATCTATATCTCGGAAACTATGAGTGCTAGGTAGACAAAACCAGTATGGAATTGTAGATATTATTATTGGCTTTCAAATGAATCAATCCGATTACAAATCGCTTAAGTCGTTTCCGAGAAAAACGAAAATTACATATTCCATCCGCACAAGTCACTTCCAGGATGACCCAACCTAAAAATAATCTATATCTCGGAAACGGTTAGAGCTAGGTAGATAAAACCAGTATGGAATTGTAGATATTATTATTGGCTTTCAAATGAATCAATCCGATTGCAAATTGGTTAAGTCGTTTCCGAGAAAAACGAAAATTACATATTCCATCCGCACAAGTCTCTTCCAAAATGAACCAACATAAAAATATTCTATATCTCGGAAACTGTGAGTGCTAGGTAGACAAAACCAGTATGGAATTGTAGATATTATTATTGGCTTTCAAATGAATCAATCCGATTGCAAATCGGTTAAGTTGTTTTCGAGAAAAACGAAAATTACATATTCCATCCGCACAAGTCACTTCCAGAATGAACCAACATAAAATTATTCTATATCTCGGAAACTGTGAGTGCTAGGTAGACAAAACCAGTATGGAATTGTAGATATTTTTATTGGCTTTCAAATGAATCAATCCGATTGCAAATCGGTTAAGTTGTTTTCGAGAAAAACGAAAATTACATATTCCATCCGCACAAGTCACTTCCAGAATGACCCAACCTAAAAATAATCTATATCTCGGAAACTATGAGTGCTAGGTAGACAAAACCAGTATGGAATTGTAGATATTATTATTGGCTTTCAAATTAATCAATCCGATTACAAATCGCTTAAGTCGTTTCCGAGAAAAACGAAAATTACATATTCCATCCGCACAAGTCACTTCCAGGATGACCCAACCTAAAACTAATCTATATCTCGGAAACGGTTAGGGCTAGGTAGACAAAACCAGTATGGAATTGTAGATATTATTATTGGCTTTCAAATGAATCAATCCGATTGCAAATTGGTTACGTCGTTTCCGAGAAAAACGAAAATTACATATTCCATCCGCACAAGTCACTTCCAAAATGAACCAACATAAAAATATTCTATATCTTGGAAACTGTGAGTGCTAGGTAGATAAAACCAGTATGGAATTGTAGATATTATTATTGGCTTTCAAATGAATCAATCCGATTGCAAATCGGTTAAGTTGTTTTCGAGAAAAACGAAAATTACATATTCCATCCGCACAAGTCACTTCCAGAATGAACCAACATAAAATTATTCTATATCTCGGAAACTGTGAGTGCTAGGTAGACAAAACCAGTATGGAATTGTAGATATTATTATTGGCTTTCAAATGAATCAATCCGATTGCATATTGGTTAAGTCGTTTCCGAGAAAAACGAAAATTACATATTCCATCCGCACAAGTCACTTCCAGAAAGACCCAACATAAAATTATTCTATATCTCGGAAACTGTGAGTGCTAGGTAGACAAAACCAATATGGAATTGTAGATATTATTATTGGCTTTCAAATGAATCAATCCGATTGCAAATCGGTTAAGTTGTTTTCGAGAAAAACGAAAATTACATATTCCATCCGCACAAGTCACTTCCAGAATGACCCAACCTAAAAATAATCTATATCTCGGAAACTATAAGTGCTAGGTAGACAAAACCAATATGGAATTGTAGATATTATTATTGGCTTTCAAATGAATCAATCCGATTACAAATCGCTTAAGTCGTTTCCGAGAAAAACGAAAATTACATATTCCATCCGCACAATTCACTTCCAGAATGACCCAACCTAAAAATAATCTATATCTCGGAAACTATGAGTGCTAGGTAGACAAAACCAGTATGGAATTGTAGATATTATTATTGGCTTTCAAATGAATCAATCCGATTGCAAATCGGTTAAGTTGTTTTCGAGAAAAACGAAAATTACATATTCCATCCGCACAAGTCACTTCCAGAATGACCCAACCTAAAAATAATCTATATCTCGGAAACTATGGGTGCTATATCTCGGAAACGGTTAGAGCTAGGTAGACAAAACCAGTATGGAATTGTAGATATTATTATTGGCTTTCAAATGAATCAATCCGATTGCAAATTGGTTAAGTCGTTTCCGAGAAAAACGAAAATTACATATTCCATCCGCACAAGTCACTTCCAAAATGAACCAACATAAAAATATTCTATACCTCGGAAACTGTGAGTGCTAGGTAGACAAAACCAGTATGGAATTGTAGATATTATTATTGGCTTTCAAATGAATCAATCCGATTGCAAATCGGTTAAGTTGTTTTCGAGAAAAACGAAAATTACATATTCCATCCGCACAAGTCACTTCCAGAATGAACCAACATAAAATTATTCTATATCTCGGAAACTGTGAGTGCTAGGTAGACAAAACCAGTATGGAATTGTAGATATTTTTATTGGCTTTCAAATGAATCAATCCGATTGCAAATCGGTTAAGTTGTTTTCGAGAAAAACGAAAATTACATATTCCATCCGCACAAGTCACTTCCAGAATGAACCAACATAAAATTATTCTATATCTCGGAAACTATGAGTGCTAGGTAGACAAAACCAGTATGGAATTGTAGATATTTTTATTGGCTTTCAAATGAATCAATCCGATTGCAAATCGGTTAAGTTGTTTTCGAGAAAAACGAAAATTACATATTCCATCCGCACAAGTCACTTCCAGAATGACCCAACCTAAAAATAATCTATATCTCGGAAACTATGAGTGCTAGGTAGACAAAACCAGTATGGAATTGTAGATATTATTATTGGCTTTCAAATGAATCAATCCGATTACAAATCGCTTAAGTTGTTTCCGAGAAAAACGAAAATTACATATTCCATCCGCACAAGTCACTTCCAGGATGACCCAACCTAAAACTAATCTATATCTCGGAAACGGTTAGGGCTAGGTAGACAAAACCAGTATGGAATTGTAGATATTATTATTGGCTTTCAAATGAATCAATCCGATTGCAAATTGGTTACGTCGTTTCCGAGAAAAACGAAAATTACATATTCCATCCGCACAAGTCACTTCCAAAATGAACCAACATAAAAATATTCTATATCTCGGAAACTGTGAGTGCTAGGTAGATAAAACCAGTATGGAATTGTAGATATTATTATTGGCTTTCAAATGAATCAATCCTATTGCAAATCGGTTAAGTTGTTTTCGAGAAAAACGAAAATTACATATTCCATCCGCACAAGTCACTTCCAGAATGAACCAACATAAAATTATTCTATATCTCGGAAACTGTGAGTGCTAGGTAGACAAAACCAGTATGGAATTGTAGATATTATTATTGGCTTTCAAATGAATCAATCCGATTGCATATTGGTTAAGTCGTTTCCGAGAAACACGAAAATTACATATTCCATCCGCACAAGTCACTTCCAGAAAGACCCAACATAAAATTATTCTATATCTCGGAAACTGTGAGTGCTAGGTAGACAAAACCAATATGGAATTGTAGATATTATTATTGGCTTTCAAATGAATCAATCCGATTGCAAATCGGTTAAGTTGTTTTCGAGAAAAACGAAAATTACATATTCCATCCGCACAAGTGACTTCCAGAATGACCCAACCTAAAAATAATCTATATCTCGGAAACTATAAGTGCTAGGTAGACAAAACCAGTATGGAATTGTAGATATTATTATTGGCTTTCAAATGAATCAATCCGATTACAAATCGCTTAAGTCGTTTCCGAGAAAAACGAAAATTACATATTCCATCCGCACAATTCACTTCCAGAATGACCCAACCTAAAAATAATCTATATCTCGGAAACTATGAGTGCTAGGTAGACAAAACCAGTATGGAATTGTAGATATTATTATTGGCTTTCAAATGAATCAATCCGATTGCAAATCGGTTAAGTTGTTTTCGAGAAAAACGAAAATTACATATTCCATCCGCACAAGTCACTTCCAGAATGACCCAACCTAAAAATAATCTATATCTCGGAAACTATGGGTGCTATATCTCGGAAACGGTTAGAGCTAGGTAGACCAAACCAGTATGGAATTGTAGATATTATTATTGGCTTTCAAATGAATCAATCCGATTGCAAATCGGTTAAGTTGTTTTCGAGAAAAACGAAAATTACATATTCCATCCGCACAAGTCACTTCCAGAATGACCCAACATAAAATTATTCTATATCTCGGAAACTGTGAGTGTTATGTAGACAAATCCAGTATGGAATTGTAGATATTATTATTGGCTTTCAAATGAATCAATCCGGTTACAAATCGCTTAAGTCGTTTCCGTGAAAAACGAAAATTACATATTCCATCCGCACAAGTCACTTCCAGAATGAACCAGCATAAAATTATTCTATATCTCGGAAACTGTGAGTGCTAGGTAGACAAAACCAGTATGGAATTGTAGATATTATTATTGGCTTTCAAATGAATCAATCCGATTGCAAATCGCTTAAGTCGTTTCCGAGAAAAACGAAAATTACATATTCCATCCGCACAATTCACTTCCAGAATGACCCAACATAAAATTATTCTATATCTCGGAAACTGTGAGTGTTATGTAGACAAATCCAGTATGGAATTGTAGATATTATTATTGGCTTTCAAATGAATCAATCCGATTGCAAATCGGTTAAGTTGTTTTCGAGAAAAACGAAAATTACATATTCCATCCGCACAAGTCACTTCCAGAATGAACCAACATAAAATTATTCTGTATCTCGGAAACTGTGAGTGCTAGGTAGACAAAACCAGTATGGAATTGTAGATATTATTATTGGCTTTCAAATGAATCAATCCGATTGCAAATTGGTTAAGTCGTTTCCGAGAAAAACGAAAATTACATATTCCATCCGCACAAGTCACTTCCAGAATGACCCAACATAAAATTATTCTATATCTCGGAAACTGTGAGTGCTAGGTAGACAAAACCAATATGGAATTGTAGATATTATTATTGGCTTTCAAATGAATCAATCCGATTGCAAATCGGTTAAGTTGTTTTCGAGAAAAACGAAAATTACATATTCCATCCGCACAAGTCACTTCCAGAATGACCCAACCTAAAAATAATCTATATCGCAAATCGGTTAAGTTGTTTTCGAGAAAAACGAAAATTACATATTCCATCCGCACAAGTCACTTCCAGAATGAACCAACATAAAATTATTCTATATCTCGGAAACTGTGAGTGCTAGGTAGACAAAACCAGTATGGAATTGTAGATATTTTTATTGGCTTTCAAATGAATCAATCCGATTGCAAATCGGTTAAGTTGTTTTCGAGAAAAACGAAAATTACATATTCCATCCGCACAAGTCACTTCCAGAATGAACCAACATAAAATTATTCTATATCTCGGAAACTATGAGTGCTAGGTAGACAAAACCAGTATGGAATTGTAGATATTTTTATTGGCTTTCAAATGAATCAATCCGATTGCAAATCGGTTAAGTTGTTTTCGAGAAAAACGAAAATTACATATTCCATCCGCACAAGTCACTTCCAGAATGACCCAACCTAAAAATAATCTATATCTCGGAAACTATGAGTGCTAGGTAGACAAAACCAGTATGGAATTGTAGATATTATTATTGGCTTTCAAATGAATCAATCCGATTACAAATCGCTTAAGTTGTTTCCGAGAAAAACGAAAATTACATATTCCATCCGCACAAGTCACTTCCAGGATGACCCAACCTAAAACTAATCTATATCTCGGAAACGGTTAGGGCTAGGTAGACAAAACCAGTATGGAATTGTAGATATTATTATTGGCTTTCAAATGAATCAATCCGATTGCAAATTGGTTACGTCGTTTCCGAGAAAAACGAAAATTACATATTCCATCCGCACAAGTCACTTCCAAAATGAACCAACATAAAAATATTCTATATCTCGGAAACTGTGAGTGATAGGTAGATAAAACCAGTATGGAATTGTAGATATTATTATTGGCTTTCAAATGAATCAATCCGATTGCAAATCGGTTAAGTTGTTTTCGAGAAAAACGAAAATTACATATTCCATCCGCACAAGTCACTTCCAGAATGAACCAACATAAAATTATTCTATATCTCGGAAACTGTGAGTGCTAGGTAGACAAAACCAGTATGGAATTGTAGATATTATTATTGGCTTTCAAATGAATCAATCCGATTGCATATTGGTTAAGTCGTTTCCGAGAAAAACGAAAATTACATATTCCATCCGCACAAGTCACTTCCAGAAAGACCCAACATAAAATTATTCTATATCTCGGAAACTGTGAGTGCTAGGTAGACAAAACCAATATGGAATTGTAGATATTATTATTGGCTTTCAAATGAATCAATCCGATTGCAAATCGGTTAAGTTGTTTTCGAGAAAAACGAAAATTACATATTCCATCCGCACAAGTGACTTCCAGAATGACCCAACCTAAAAATAATCTATATCTCGGAAACTATAAGTGCTAGGTAGACAAAACCAGTATGGAATTGTAGATATTATTATTGGCTTTCAAATGAATCAATCCGATTACAAATCGCTTAAGTCGTTTCCGAGAAAAACGAAAATTACATATTCCATCCGCACAATTCACTTCCAGAATGACCCAACCTAAAAATAATCTATATCTCGGAAACTATGAGTGCTAGGTAGACAAAACCAGTATGGAATTGTAGATATTATTATTGGCTTTCAATTGTAAATGCAAAAGGAAAACAATATATGGAATTCTGTGAGGATAATGGACTGTTAATTCTAAATGGCAGAACCGAAGGAGACGAAGAGGGGCATTACACGTATGTGAGCAAAAATGGCAGTTCGGTTAACGATTTAGCAGCAATATCATATTATGGACTGAAAATGATTAAAAAATTCGAAGTTGAAGAAAAAGTTTGGTCTGATCATTTTCCACTAAAAATAGAAATTAAATTAAATAAAATCGATATCAATGCAAAGCCATTAAATTTACCGCCAAAACTTATTTGGAAAAAGGCAACAACTGAGCGATACCAGAACAGCTTGAATCAAAACCTTCTTTTAGCTATAAATGGGAATGGTATAGACAATCTATCAGATTTGTCCAATTTAATTCAGAAGTCGGTCGTAATAACAAATAAACAAAATACATGCAACAAATACAAAGCAGACTGGTACAACAGTCGATGTGAGAGGGCAAGAAAAAAATCATTTGAATGCCTCAATAAGTTCAGGAGAAGTAGCACTCTACAAGACAAAGAAACTTATCTGAATGCGGTTAAGACGTACAAGAAAACATGTAAAGAAAGGAAATTGGAGTATGCCAGAGAGTTAGAAGCTAAAATCTGCAACACCACAGATGTAAAACAATGGTGGATACTTGCAAAACAGATAAGAGGACAAAAACATAAAATCGGTAGCAGTATTTCTGCTGAGGATTTTAAGATATATTTCAATATGCTATTAAATAAACCACAGTTTGCAAATAACATTGAATATGCCGTACTGAAAAGAACAAATATTGAACTGGATAGAGAAATAGATGTACGTGAAATTCAAGATGTTTTAAACGAAACGAAAGAAAATAAGGCGCCAGGAATGGACAGGGTGCCGTATGAGTTTTTGAAATATTCATCACATCAATTTCTTACAGAGCTAGCACGTCAATATAATCGAATTTATGAATCAGGACAGCTAGATAACATCATGCAAGAGTCGGTAATATTTCCTATATACAAAAAGGGCGATATAAACACCCCAAGTAATTATAGAGGCATCTCTTTTATGAATACAATGGCCAAGATTTTTATGGGAATTGTAAATAATAGACTAAAGAAATGGATTAGTGATTATAATATATTAAAAGAATTTCAAGCAGGCTTTAGACCAGGATACTCAACCGTAGACAATGTTTACAACCTGGCATCAATCGTCCACTGCAAGTTATCTGAAAGAAAGAAAGTGTACGCATTTTTCGTCGATTTTTCAGCCGCATTTGATATGGTACCCAGGCAACTTTTAATCTATAAATTGCATGAAATCGGAATCTCAACAAAGATGGTTTATTTAATACAAAACATATACCAAAACACTAAATCGGTAGTTTGGACTGGAGATAATGTATCGCAACATTTTAATACTTATACAGGAGTTAGACAAGGGTGTTTGCTGTCGCCTTTACTGTTCACTCTGTATTTAAATGATATACACGACTGGTTGGAAGGAGGGTTAGTGCTAGACGAAATAAATATTCGGGTACTACTGTACGCTGATGACATCGTCATACTAGCTGATGATATTGAAGTATTTCGAAAAATGATATGGAATTTAGAAAACTATTGTAGTAGATGGAATTTGGTGGTAAATTTGCAAAAATCCAAGATAATGGTGTTTCGAAATGGAGGACGGTTATCTTCAAGGGAGAGATGGAAATACCTCAATGAAGAAATTGAAGTGGTGAACGAATACTGCTACCTTGGAGTCCTTCTAACTCCAAAAATGAGTTTTACTAAGCATGCAGAACAAAGAAACAAACGAGCGAAGATTTGTATAAACGCAGCTTGGGAAAATCTGATCAATAACTCAAATGTATCCCTTATATCGAAATGGAAAATTTTCCAGAGTGTGTGCAAAACCACACAGTCATATGCAGCCCAGGTGTGGGGGTACAACTGGTTTGAAGAAGTAGATGAACTACAAAGGTACTTTTTGAAAAAGGTTTTAAAGCAACCAAAACATATACCAAATTATATATTATCTTTAGAGACCGATGTACCTGACAACCACTTTTACACATTGAAACTACATATGGATTATATATATAAAACTTTATTCCTTTACGATAATAACAGACTCCCGCATAAGCTTTCTATAAAAATATGGAACAAACAAATTTTCTGGGCCTTGGCACTGAAATCTTGGTCCGAAAGCACTAACGTTCCAATTGAAAATCTATTCAGAACAGCGCAAGATTGGTCTACAACCACAACTATACTTGCAAATAATCTCAAAAGGAAAAGCTATACAGAGAAAATAGATAGAGCAAGAGCAAGTGAAAGCAGATTTTATCGTTTTTTGAATCCAGAAATCGGGATTGAATACATGCAAGATGTTTGGAAACTGGACAAAATTGCTATTATAATGAAAACAAGGGCAGATGTACTTCCACTGAATGGAAACGTTTTTAGAAACGCAGCGAGACACCAATGTACATTGTGTAACTTGAGAGAAGTCGAAAACTTGCAACATTTCATAGCCAGATGTCCAGTATTACAAGAATTTAGGGTACGGCATTTTGGAACTGCCTATCTAGATGATGTACAGCTAATACAAATTTTAAATGGAACTTTTTATTGTGGGTGGGATGGATTATATAATTATGTTAGCAATGCTTTGAGATATCGGAACTACATAAATCGAGAACAATTTTGAAAAAAAAAAAAAAAAAAAAAAAAAAAAAAAAAAAAAAAAAAGAATATGTAAATTTTTTCCTTAACTTTACACTTTATAAAATTTTACGTTAACTTTATGGCTTATAAAATGTATATATCTAAACGTAATGTTACGCAAACATACTAAATTTAGCTATTTAACAGCACAAATTAAAACAAATATGGTATTGACAGACAACTATTTAAAGTTATTGTCATTAACTAATTACATTTACATTTTGTTATCTTAATCAAACAGTATATAGAAATTTGAATTGTAATGTTTAAAGAAAACAAAATAAAATCTATCTATCTATCTATCTATCTTATTGGCTTTCAAATGAATCAATCCGATTGCAAATCGGTTAAGTTGTTTTCGAGAAAAACGAAAATTACATATTCCATCCGCACAAGTCACTTCCAGAATGACCCAACCTAAAAATAATCTATATCTCGGAAACTATGGGTGCTATATCTCGGAAACGGTTAGAGCTAGGTAGACCAAACCAGTATGGAATTGTAGATATTATTATTGGCTTTCAAATGAATCAATCCGATTGCAAATCGGTTAAGTTGTTTTCGAGAAAAACGAAAATTACATATTCCATCCGCACAAGTCACTTCCAGAATGACCCAACATAAAATTATTCTATATCTCGGAAACTGTGAGTGTTATGTAGACAAATCCAGTATGGAATTGTAGATATTATTATTGGCTTTCAAATGAATCAATCCGATTACAAATCGCTTAAGTCGTTTCCGAGAAAAACGAAAATTACATATTCCATCCGCACAATTCACTTCCAGAATGACCCAACCTAAAAATAATCTATATCTCGGAAACTATGAGTGCTAGGTAGACAAAACCAGTATGGAATTGTAGATATTATTATTGGCTTTCAAATGAATCAATCCGATTGCAAATCGGTTAAGTTGTTTTCGAGAAAAACGAAAATTACATATTCCATCCGCACAAGTCACTTCCAGAATGACCCAACCTAAAAATAATCTATATCTCGGAAACTATGAGTGCTAGGTATACAAAACCAGTATGGAATTGTAGATATTATTATTGGCTTTCAAATGAATCAATCCGATTACAAATCGCTTAAGTCGTTTTCGAGAAAAACGAAAATTACATATTCCATCCGCACAAGTCACTTCCAGAATGAACCAACATAAAATTATTCTATATCTCGGAAACTGTGAGTGCTAGGTAGACAAAACCAGCATGGAATTGTAGATATTATTATTGGCTTTCAAATGAATCATTCCGATTGCAAATTGGTTAAGTCGTTTCCGAGAAAAACGAAAATTACATATTCCATCCGCACAAGTCACTTCCAGAATGACCCAACATAAAATTATTCTATATCTCGGAAACTGTGAGTGCTAGGTAGACAAAACCAATATGGAATTGTAGATATTATTATTGGCTTTCAAATGAATCAATCCGATTGCAAATCGGTTAAGTTGTTTTCGAGAAAAACGAAAATTACATATTCCATCCGCACAAGTCACTTCCAGAATGACCCAACCTAAAAATAATCTATATCTCGGAAACTATGAGTGCTAGGTAGACAAAACCAGTATGGAATTGTAGATATTATTATTGGCTTTCAAATGAATCAATCCGATTACAAATCGCTTAAGTCGTTTCCGAGAAAAACGAAAATTACATATTCCATCCGCACAATTCACTTCCAGAATGACCCAACCTAAAAATTATCTATATCTCGGAAACTATGAGTGCTAGGTAGACAAAACCAGTATGGAATTGTAGATATTATTATTGGCTTTCAAATGAATCAATCCGATTGCAAATCGGTTAAGTTGTTTTCGAGAAAAACGAAAATTACATATTCCATCCGCACAAGTCACTTCCAGAATGACCCAACCTAAAAATAATCTATATCTCGGAAACTATGAGTGCTAGGTATACAAAACCAGTATGGAATTGTAGATATTATTATTGGCTTTCAAATGAATCAATCCGATTACAAATCGCTTAAGTCGTTTTCGAGAAAAACGAAAATTACATATTCCATCCGCACAAGTCACTTCCAGAATGAACCAACATAAAATTATTCTATATCTCGGAAACTGTGAGTGCTAGGTAGACAAAACCAGCATGGAATTGTAGATATTATTATTGGCTTTCAAATGAATCATTCCGATTGCAAATTGGTTAAGTCGTTTCCGAGAAAAACGAAAATTACATATTCCATCCGCACAAGTCACTTCCAGAATGACCCAACATAAAATTATTCTATATCTCGGAAACTGTGAGTGCTAGGTAGACAAAACCAATATGGAATTGTAGATATTATTATTGGCTTTCAAATGAATCAATCCGATTGCAAATCGGTTAAGTTGTTTTCGAGAAAAACGAAAATTACATATTCCATCCGCACAAGTCACTTCCAGAATAACCCAACCTAAAAATAATCTATATCTCGGAAACGGTAAGAGTTAGGTAGACAAAACCAGTATGGAATTGTAGATATTATTATTGGCTTTCAAATGAATCAATCCGATTACAAATCGCTTAAGTCGTTTCCGAGAAAAACGAAAATTACATATTCCATCCGCACAAGTCACCTCCAGAATGACCCAACCTAAAAATAATCTATATCACGAAAACGGTTAGAGCTAGGTAGATAAAACCAGTATGGAATTGTAGATATTATTATTGGCTTTCAAATGAATCAATCCGATTGCAAATTGGTTAAGTCGTTTCCGAGAAAAACGAAAATTACATATTCCATCCGCACAAGTCACTTCCAGAATGAACCAACATAAAATTATTCTATATCTCGGAAACTGTGAGTGCTAGGTAGACAAACCAGTAAGGAATTGTAGATATTATTATTGGCTTTCAAATGAATCAATCCGATTGCAAATCGGTTAAGTTGTTTTCGAGAAAAACGAAAATTACATATTCCATCCGCACAAGTCACTTCCAGAATGACCCAACCTAAAAATAATCTATATCTCGGAAACTATGAGTGCTAGGTAGACAAAACCAGTATGGAATTGTAGATATTATTATTGGCTTTCAAATGAATCAATCCGATTACAAATCGCTTAAGTCGTTTCCGAGAAAAACGAAAATTACATATTCCATCCGCACAAGTCACTTCCAGAATGACCCAACCTAAAAATAATCTATATCTCGGAAACGGTTAGAGCTAGGTAGATAAAACCAGTATGGAATTGTAGATATTATTATTGACTTTCAAATGAATCAATCCGATTGCAAATCGCTTAAGTCGTTTCCGAGCAAAACGAAAATTACATATTCCATCCGCACAAGTCACTTCCAGAATGACCCAACATAAATTTATTCTATATCTCGGAAACTGTGAGTGTTATGTAGACAAATCCAATATGGAATTGTAGATATTATTATTGGCTTTCAAATGAATCAATCCGATTGCAAATCGGTTAAGTTGTTTTCGAGAAAAACGAAAATTACATATTCCATCCGCGCAAGTCACTTCCAGAATGAACCAACATAAAATTATTCTATATCTCGGAAACGGTGAGAGCTAGGTAGACAAAACCAGTATGGAATTGTAGATATTTTTATTGGCTTTCAAATGAATCAATCCGATTGCAAATTGGTTAAGTCGTTTCCGAGAAAAACGAAAATTACATATTCCATCCGCACAAGTCACTTCCGGAATGACCCAACATAAAATTATTCTATATCTCGGAAACTGTGAGTGCTAGGTAGACAAAACCAATATGGAATTGTAGATATTATTATTGGCTTTCAAATGAATCAATCGGATTGCAAATCGGTTAAGTTGTTTTCGAGAAAAACGAAAATTACATATTCCATCCGCACAAGTCACTTCCAGAATGACCCAACCTAAAAATAATCTATATCTCGGAAACTATGAGTGCTAGGTAGACAAAACCAGTATAGAATTGTAGATATTATTATTGGCTTTCAAATGAATCAATCCGATTACAAATCGCTTAAGTCGTTTCCGAGAAAAACGAAAATTACATATTCCATCCGCACAAGTCACTTCCAGGATGACCCAACCTAAAAATAATCTATATCTCGGAAACGGTTAGAGCTAGGTAGATAAAACCAGTATGGAATTGTAGATATTATTATTGGCTTTCAAATGAATCAATCCGATTGCAAATTGGTTAAGTCGTTTCCGAGAAAAACGAAAATTACATATTCCATCCGCACAAGTCACTTCCAGAATGAACCAACATAAAATTATTCTATATCTCGGAAACTGTGAGTGCTAGGTAGACAAAACCAGTATGGAATTGTACATATTTTTATTGGCTTTCAAATGAATCAATCCGATTGCAAATCGGTTCAGTTGTTTTCGAGAAAAACGAAAATTACATATTCCATCCGCACAAGTCACTTCCAGAATGAACCAACATAAAATTATTCTATATCTCGGAAACTATGAGTGCTAGGTAGACAAAACCAGTATGGAATTGTAGATATTTTTATTGGCTTTCAAATTAATCAATCCGATTGCAAATCGGTTAAGTTGTTTTCGAGAAAAACGAAAATTACATATTCCATCCGCACAAGTCACTTCCAGAATGACCCAACCTAAAAATAATCTATATCTCGGAAACTATGAGTGCTAGGTAGACAAAACCAGTATGGAATTGTAGATATTATTATTGGCTTTCAAATGAATCAATCCGATTACCAATCGCTTAAGTCGTTTCCGAGAAAAACGAAAATTACATATTCCATCCGCACAAGTCACTTCCAGAATGAACCAACATAAAATTATTCTATATCTCGGAAACTGTGAGTGCTAGGTAGACAAAACCAGTATGGAATTGTAGATATTATTATTGGCTTTCAAATGAATCAATCCGATTGCAAATCGGTTAAGTTGTTTTCGAGAAAAACGAAAATTACATATTCCATCCGCACAAGTCACTTCCAGGATGACCCAACCTAAAACTAATCTATATCTCGGAAACGGTTAGGGCTAGGTAGACAAAACCAGTATGGAATTGTAGATATTATTATTGGCTTTCAAATGAATCAATCCGATTGCAAATTGGTTACGTCGTTTCCGAGAAAAACGAAAATTACATATTCCATCCGCACAAGTCACTTCCAAAATGAACCAACATAAAAATATTCTATATCTCGGAAACTGTGAGTGCTAGGTAGATAAAACCAGTATGGAATTGTAGATATTATTATTGGCTTTCAAATGAATCAATCCGATTGCAAATCGGTTAAGTTGTTTTCGAGAAAAACGAAAATTACATATTCCATCCGCACAAGTCACTTCCAGAATGAACCAACATAAAATTATTCTATATCTCGGAAACTGTGAGTGCTAGGTAGACAAAACCAGTATGGAATTGTAGATATTATTATTGGCTTTCAAATGAATCAATCCGATTGCATATTGGTTAAGTCGTTTCCGAGAAAAACGAAAATTACATATTCCATCCGCACAAGTCACTTCCAGAAAGACCCAACATAAAATTATTCTATATCTCGGAAACTGTGAGTGCTAGGTAGACAAAACCAATATGGAATTGTAGATATTATTATTGGCTTTCAAATGAATCAATCCGATTGCAAATCGGTTAAGTTGTTTTCGAGAAAAACGAAAATTACATATTCCATCCGCACAAGTGACTTCCAGAATGACCCAACCTAAAAATAATCTATATCTCGGAAACTATAAGTGCTAGGTAGACAAAACCAGTATGGAATTGTAGATATTATTATTGGCTTTCAAATGAATCAATCCGATTACAAATCGCTTAAGTCGTTTCCGAGAAAAACGAAAATTACATATTCCATCCGCACAATTCACTTCCAGAATGACCCAACCTAAAAATAATCTATATCTCGGAAACTATGAGTGCTAGGTAGACAAAACCAGTATGGAATTGTAAATATTATTATTGGCTTTCAAATGAATCAATCCGATTGCAAATCGGTTAAGTTGTTTTCGAGAAAAACGAAAATTACATATTCCATCCGCACAAGTCACTTCCAGAATGACCCAACCTAAAAATAATCTATATCTCGGAAACTATGGGTGCTAGGTAGACAAAACCAGTATGGAATTGTAGATATTATTATTGGCTTTCAAATGAATCAATCCGATTACAAATCGCTTAAGTCGTTTCCGAGAAAAACGAAAATTACATATTCCATCCGCACAATTCACTTCCAGAATGACCCAACCTAAAAATAATCTATATCTCGGAAACTATGAGTGCTAGGTAGACAAAACCAGTATGGAATTGTAGATATTATTATTGGCTTTCAAATGAATCAATCCGATTATAAATCGCTTAAGTCGTTTCCGAGAAAAACGAAAATTACATATTCCATCCGCACAAGTCACTTCCAGAATGACCCAACATAAAATTATTCTATATCTCGGAAACTGTGAGTGCTAGGTAGACAAAACCAGTATGGAATTGTAGATATTATTATTGGCTTTCAAATGAATCTATCCGATTGCAAATCGGTTAAGTTGTTTTCGAGAAAAACGAAAATTACATATTCCATCCGCACAAGTCACTTCCAGAATGACCCAACCTAAAAATAATCTATATCTCGGAAACGGTAAGAGTTAGGTAGACAAAACCAGTATGGAATTGTAGATATTATTATTGGCTTTCAAATGAATCAATCCGATTACAAATCGCTTAAGTCGTTTCCGAGAAAAACGAAAATTACATATTCCATCCGCACAAGTCACTTCCAGAATGACCCAACCTAAAAATAATCTGTATCTCGGAAACGGTTAGAGCTAGGTAGATAAAACCAGTATGGAATTGTAGATATTATTATTGGCTTTCAAATGAATCAATCCGATTGCAAATTGGTTAAGTCGTTTCCGAGAAAAACGAAAATTACATATTCCATCCGCACAAGTCACTTCCAGAATGAACCAGCATAAAATTATTCTATATCTCGGAAACTGTGAGTGCTAGGTAGACAAAACCAGTATGGAATTGTAGATATTATTATTGGCTTTCAAATGAATCAATCCGATTGCAAATCGGTTAGGTTGTTTTCGAGAAAAACGAAAATTACATATTCCATCCGCACAAGTCACTTCCAGAATGACCCAACCTAAAAATAATCTATATCTCGGAAACTATGAGTGCTAGGAAGACAAAACCAGTATGGAATTGCAGATATTATTATTGGCTTTCAAATGAATCAATCCGATTACAAATCGCTTAAGTCGTTTCCGAGAAAAACGAAAATTACATATTCCATCCGCGCAAGTCACTTCCAGAATGACCCAACCTAAAAATAATCTATATCTCGGAAACTATGAGTGCTAGGTAGACAAAACCAGTATGGAATTGTAGATATTTTTATTGGCTTTCAAATGAATCAATCCGATTGCAAATCGCTTAAGTCGTTTCCGAGAAAAACGAAAATTACATATTCCATCCGCACAAGTCACTTCCAGAATGACCCAACATAAAATTATTCTATATCTCGGAAACTGTGAGTATTATGTAGACAAATCCAGTATGGAATTGTAGATATTATTATTGGCTTTCAAATGAATCAATCCGATTGCAAATCGGTTAAGTTGTTTTCGAGAAAAACGAAAATTACATATTCTATCCGCACAAGTCACTTCCAGAATGAACCAGCATAAAATTATTCTATATCTCGGAAACTGTGAGTGCTAGGTAGACAAAACCAGTATGGAATTGTAGATATTATTATTGGCTTTCAAATGAATCAATCCGATTGCAAATCGGTTAGGTTGTTTTCGAGAATCCGATTGCAAATCGGTTAAGTTGTTTTCGAGAAAAACGAAAATTACATATTCCATCCGCACAAGTGACTTCCAGAATGACCCAACCTAAAAATAATCTATATCTCGAAAACTATAAGTGCTAGGTAGACAAAACCAGTATGGAATTGTAGATATTATTATTGGCTTTCAAATGAATCAATCCGATTACAAATCGCTTAAGTCGTTTCCGAGAAAAACGAAAATTACATATTCCATCCGCACAATTCACTTCCAGAATGACCCAACCTAAAAATAATCTATATCTCGGAAACTATGAGTGCTAGGTAGACAAAACCAGTATGGAATTGTAGATATTATTATTGGCTTTCAAATGAATCAATCCGATTGCAAATCGGTTAAGTTGTTTTCGAGAAAAACGAAAATTACATATTCCATCCGCACAAGTCACTTCCAGAATGACCCAACCTAAAAATAATCTATATCTCGGAAACTATGGGTGCTAGGTAGACAAAACCAGTATGGAATTGTAGATATTATTATTGGCTTTCAAATGAATCAATCCGATTACAAATCGCTTAAGTCGTTTCCGAGAAAAACGAAAATTACATATTCCATCCGCACAATTCACTTCCAGAATGACCCAACCTAAAAATAATCTATATCTCGGAAACTATGAGTGCTAGGTAGACAAAACCAGTATGGAATTGTAGATATTATTATTGGCTTTCAAATGAATCAATCCGATTATAAATCGCTTAAGTCGTTTCCGAGAAAAACGAAAATTACATATTCCATCCGCACAAGTCACTTCCAGAATGACCCAACATAAAATTATTCTATATCTCGGAAACTGTGAGTGCTAGGTAGACAAAACCAGTATGGAATTGTAGATATTATTATTGGCTTTCAAATGAATCTATCCGATTGCAAATCGGTTAAGTTGTTTTCGAGAAAAACGAAAATTACATATTCCATCCGCACAAGTCACTTCCAGAATGACCCAACCTAAAAATAATCTATATCTCGGAAACGGTAAGAGTTAGGTAGACAAAACCAGTATGGAATTGTAGATATTATTATTGGCTTTCAAATGAATCAATCCGATTACAAATCGCTTAAGTCGTTTCCGAGAAAAACGAAAATTACATATTCCATCCGCACAAGTCACTTCCAGAATGACCCAACCTAAAAATAATCTGTATCTCGGAAACGGTTAGAGCTAGGTAGATAAAACCAGTATGGAATTGTAGATATTATTATTGGCTTTCAAATGAATCAATCCGATTGCAAATTGGTTAAGTCGTTTCCGAGAAAAACGAAAATTACATATTCCATCCGCACAAGTCACTTCCAGAATGAACCAGCATAAAATTATTCTATATCTCGGAAACTGTGAGTGCTAGGTAGACAAAACCAGTATGGAATTGTAGATATTATTATTGGCTTTCAAATGAATCAATCCGATTGCAAATCGGTTAGGTTGTTTTCGAGAAAAACGAAAATTACATATTCCATCCGCACAAGTCACTTCCAGAATGACCCAACCTAAAAATAATCTATATCTCGGAAACTATGAGTGCTAGGTAGACAAAACCAGTATGGAATTGCAGATATTATTATTGGCTTTCAAATGAATCAATCCGATTACAAATCGCTTAAGTCGTTTCCGAGAAAAACGAAAATTACATATTCCATCCGCGCAAGTCACTTCCAGAATGACCCAACCTAAAAATAATCTATATCTCGGAAACTATGAGTGCTAGGTAGACAAAACCAGTATGGAATTGTAGATATTTTTATTGGCTTTCAAATGAATCAATCCGATTGCAAATCGCTTAAGTCGTTTCCGAGAAAAACGAAAATTACATATTCCATCCGCACAAGTCACTTCCAGAATGACCCAACATAAAATTATTCTATATCTCGGAAACTGTGAGTGTTATGTAGACAAATCCAGTATGGAATTGTAGATATTATTATTGGCTTTCAAATGAATCAATCCGATTGCAAATCGGTTAAGTTGTTTTCGAGAAAAACGAAAATTACATATTCTATCCGCACAAGTCACTTCCAGAATGAACCAACATAAAATTATTCTATATCTCGGAAACTGTGAGTGCTAGGTAGACAAAACCAGTATTGAATTGTAGATATTATTATTGGCTTTCAAATGAATCAATCCGATTGCAAATTGGTTAAGTCGTTTCCGAGAAAAACGAAAATTACATATTCCATCCGCACAAGTCACTTCCAGAATGACCCAACATAAAATTATTCTATATCTCGGAAACTGTGAGTGCTAGGTAGACAAAACCAATATGGAATTGTAGATATTATTATTGGCTTTCAAATGAATCAATCCGATTGCAAATCGGTTAAGTTGTTTTCGAGAAAAACGAAAATTACATATTCCATCCGCACAAGTCACTTCCAGAATGACCCAACCTAAAAATAATCTATATCTCGGAAACTATGAGTGCTAGGTAGACAAAACCAGTATGGAATTGTAGATATTATTATTGGCTTTCAAATGAATCAATCCGATTGCAAATCGGTTAAGTTGTTTTCGAGAAAAACGAAAATTACATATTCTATCCGCACAAGTCACTTCCAGAATGACCCAGCCTAAAAATAATCTATATCTCGGAAACGGTAAGAGTTAGGTAGACAAAACCAGTATGGAATTGTAGATATTATTATTGGCTTTCAAATGAATGAATCCGATTACAAATCGCTTAAGTCGTTTCCGAGAAAAACGAAAATTACATATTCCATCCGCACAAGTCACTTCCAGAATGACCCAACCTAAAAATAATCTATATCTCGGAAACGGTTAGAGCTAGGTAGATAAAACCAGTATGGAATTGTAGATATTATTATTGGCTTTCAAATGAATCAATCCGATTGCAAATCGGTTAAGTTGTTTTCGAGAAAAACGAAAATTACATATTCCATCCGCACAAGTCACTTCCAGAATGACCCAACCTAAAAATAATCTATATCTCGGAAACTATGAGTGCTAGGTAGACAAAACCAGTATGGAATTGCAGATATTATTATTGGCTTTCAAATGAATCAATCCGATTACAAATCGCTTAAGTCGTTTCCGAGAAAAACGAAAATTACATATTCCATCCGCGCAAGTCACTTCCAGAATGACCCAACCTAAAACTAATCTATATCTCGGAAACTATGAGTGTTATGTAGACAAATCCAGTATGGAATTGTAGATATTATTATTGGCTTTCAAATGAATCAATCCGATTGCAAATCGGTTAAGTTGTTTTCGAGAAAAACGAAAATTACATATTCCATCCGCACAAGTCACTTCCAGAATGAACCAACATAAAATTATTCTATATCTCGGAAACTGTGAGTGCTAGGTAGACAAAACCAGTATGGAATTGTAGATATTATTATTGGCTTTCAAATGAATCAATCCGATTGCAAATTGGTTAAGTCGTTTCCGAGAAAAACGAAAATTACATATTCCATCCGCACAAGTCACTTCCAGAATGACCCAACATAAAATTATTCTATACCTCGGAAACTGTGAGTGCTAGGTAGACAAAACCAATATGGAATTGTAGATATTATTATTGGCTTTCAAGTGAATCAATCCGATTGCAAATCGGTTAAGTTGTTTTCGAGAAAAACGAAAATTACATATTCCATCCGCACAAGTCACTTCCAGAATGACCCAACCTAAAAATAATCTATATCTCGGAAACTATGAGTGCTAGGTAGACAAAACCAGTATGGAATTGTAGATATTATTATTGGCTTTCAAATGAATCAATCCGATTACAAATCGCTTAAGTCGTTTCCGAGAAAAACGAAAATTACATATTCCATCCGCACAAGTCACTTCCAGGATGACCCAACCTAAAAATAATCTATATCTCGGAAACGGTTAGAGCTAGGTAGACAAAACCAGTATGGAATTGTAGATATTATTATTGGCTTTCAAATGAATCAATCCGATTGCAAATTGGTTAAGTCGTTTCCGAGAAAAACGAAAATTACATATTCCATCCGCACAAGTCACTTCCAAAATGAACCAACATAAAAATATTCTATATCTCGGAAACTGTGAGTGCTAGGTAGACAAAACCAGTATGGAATTGTAGATATTATTATTGGCTTTCAAATGAATCAATCCGATTGCAAATCGGTTAAGTTGTTTTCGAGAAAAACGAAAATTACATATTCCATCCGCACAAGTCACTTCCAGAATGACCCAACATAAAATTATTCTATATCTCGGAAACTGTGAGTGTTATGTAGACAAATCCAGTATGGAATTGTAGATATTATTATTGGCTTTCAAATGAATCAATCCGGTTACAAATCGCTTAAGTCGTTTCCGAGAAAAACGAAAATTACATATTCCATCCGCACAAGTCACTTCCAGAATGAACCAGCATAAAATGATTCTATGTCTCGGAAACTGTGAGTGCTAGGTAGACAAAACCAGTATGGAATTGTAGATATTATTATTGGCTTTCAAATGAATCAATCCGATTGCAAATCGGTTAAGTTGTTTTCGAGAAAAACGAAAATTACATATTCCATCCGCACAAGTCACTTCCAGAATGACCCAACCTAAAAATAATCTATATCTCGGAAACGGTAAGAGTTAGGTAGACAAAACCAGTATGGAATTGTAGATATTATTATTGGCTTTCAAATGAATCAATCCGATTACAAATCGCTTAAGTCGTTTCCGAGAAAAACGAAAATTACATATTCCATCCGCACAAGTCAAGTCATTTCCGAGAAAAACGAAAATTACATATTCCATCCGCACAAGTCACTTCCAGAATGACCCAACCTAAAAATAATCTATCTATCTCGGAAACGGTTAGAGCTAGGTAGATAAAACCATTATGGAATTGTAGATATTATTATTGGCTTTCAAATGAATCAATCCGATTGCAAATTGGTTAAGTCGTTTCCGAGAAAAACGAAAATTACATATTCCATCCGCACAAGTCACTTCCAGAATGACCCAACATAAAATTATTCTATATCTCGGAAACTGTGAGTGCTAGGTAGACAAAACCAGTATGGAATTGTAGATATTATTATTGGCTTTCAAATGAATCAATCCGATTACAAATCGCTTAAGTCGTTTCCGAGAAAAACGAAAATTACATATTCCATCCGCACAAGTCACTTCCAGGATGACCCAACCTAAAAATAATCTATATCTCGGAAACGGTTAGAGCTAGGTAGACAAAACCAGTATGGAATTGTAGATATTATTATTGGCTTTCAAATGAATCAATCCGATTGCAAATTGGTTAAGTCGTTTCCGAGAAAAACGAAAATTACATATTCCATCCGCACAAGTCACTTCCAAAATGAACCAACATAAAAATATTCTATATCTCGGAAACTGTGAGTGCTAGGTAGACAAAACCAGTATGGAATTGTAGATATTATTATTGGCTTTCAAATGAATCAATCCGATTGCAAATCGGTTAAGTTGTTTTCGAGAAAAACGAAAATTACATATTCCATCCGCACAAGTCACTTCCAGAATGACCCAACATAAAATTATTCTATATCTCGGAAACTGTGAGTGTTATGTAGACAAATCCAGTATGGAATTGTAGATATTATTATTGGCTTTCAAATGAATCAATCCGGTTACAAATCGCTTAAGTCGTTTCCGAGAAAAACGAAAATTACATATTCCATCCGCACAAGTCACTTCCAGAATGAACCAGCATAAAATGATTCTATGTCTCGGAAACTGTGAGTGCTAGGTAGACAAAACCAGTATGGAATTGTAGATATTATTATTGGCTTTCAAATGAATCAATCCGATTGCAAATCGGTTAAGTTGTTTTCGAGAAAAACGAAAATTACATATTCCATCCGCACAAGTCACTTCCAGAATGACCCAACCAAAAAATAATCTATATCTCGGAAACTATGAGTGCTAGGTAGACAAAACCAGTATGGAATTGTAGATATTATTATTGGCTTTCAAATGAATCAATCCGATTACAAATCGCTTAAGTCGTTTCCGAGAAAAACGAAAATTACATATTTCATCCGCACAAGTCACTTCCAGGATGACCCAACCTAAAAATAATCTATATCTCGGAAACGGTTAGAGCTAGGTAGACAAAACCAGTATGGAATTGTAGATATTATTATTGGCTTTCAAATGAATCAATCCGATTGCAAATTGGTTAAGTCGTTTCCGAGAAAAACGAAAATTACATATTCCATCCGCACAAGTCACTTCCAAAATGAACCAACATAAAAATATTCTATATCTCGGAAACTGTGAGTGCTAGGTAGACAAAACCAGTATGGAATTGTAGATATTATTATTGGCTTTCAAATGAATCAATCCGATTGCAAATCGGTTAAGTTGTTTTCGAGAAAAACGAAAATTACATATTCCATCCGCACAAGTCACTTCCAGAATGACCCAACATAAAATTATTCTATATCTCGGAAACTGTGAGTGTTATGTAGACAAATCCAGTATGGAATTGTAGATATTATTATTGGCTTTCAAATGAATCAATCCGGTTACAAATCGCTTAAGTCGTTTCCGAGAAAAACGAAAATTACATATTCCATCCGCACAAGTCACTTCCAGAATGAACCAGCATAAAATTATTCTATATCTCAGAAACTGTGAGTGCTAGGTAGACAAAACCAGTATGGAATTGTAGATATTATTATTGGCTTTCAAATGAATCAATCCGATTGCAAATCGCTTAAGTCGTTTCCGAGAAAAATGAAAATTACATATTCCATCCGCACAATTCACTTCCAGAATGACCCAACATAAAATTATTCTATATCTCGGAAACTGTGAGTGTTATGTAGACAAATCCAGTATGGAGTTGTAGATATTATTATTGGCTTTCAAATGAATCAATCCGATTGCAAATCGGTTAAGTTGTTTTCGAGAAAAACGAAAATTACATATTCCATCCGCACAAGTCACTTCCAGAATGAACCAACATAAAATTATTCTGTATCTCGGAAACTGTGAGTGCTAGGTAGACAAAACCAGTATGGAATTGTAGATATTATTATTGGCTTTCAAATGAATCAATCCGATTGCAAATTGGTTAAGACGTTTCCGAGAAAAACGAAAATTACATATTCCATCCGCACAAGTCACTTCCAGAATGACCCAACATAAAATTATTCTATATCTCGGAAACTGTGAGTGCTAGGTAGACAAAACCAATATGGAATTGTAGATATTATTATTGGCTTTCAAATGAATCAATCCGATTGCAAATCGGTTAAGTTGTTTTCGAGAAAAACGAAAATTACATATTCCATCCGCACAAGTCACTTCCAGAATGACCCAACCTAAAAATAATCTATATCTCGGAAACTATGAGTGCTAGGTAGACAAAACCAGTATGGAATTGTAGATATTATTATTGGCTTTCAAATGAATCAATCCGATTACAAATCGCTTAAGTCGTTTCCGAGAAATACGAAAATTACATATTCCATCCGCACAATTCACTTCCAGAATGACCCAACCTAAAAATAATCTATATCTCGGAAACTATGAGTGCTAGGTAGACAAAACCAGTATGGAATTGTAGATATTATTATTGGCTTTCAAATGAATCAATCCGGTTGCAAATCGGTTAAGTTGTTTTCGAGAAAAACGAAAATTACATATTCCATCCGCACAAGTCACTTCCAGAATGACCCAACCTAAAAATAATCTATATCTCGGAAACTATGAGTGCTAGGTATACAAAACCAGTATGGAATTGTAGATATTATTATTGGCTTTCAAATGAATCAATCCGATTGCAAATTGGTTAAGTCGTTTCCGAGAAAAACGAAAATTACATATTCCATCCGCACAAGTCACTTCCAGAATGAACCAACATAAAATTATTCTATATCTCGGAAACTGTGAGTGCTAGGTAGACAAAACCAGCATGGAATTGTAGATATTATTATTGGCTTTCAAATGAATCATTCCGATTGCAAATTGGTTAAGTCGTTTCCGAGAAAAACGAAAATTACATATTCCATCCGCACAAGTCACTTCCAGAATGACCCAACATAAAATTATTCTATATCTCGGAAACTGTGAGTGCTAGGTAGACAAAACCAATATGGAATTGTAGATATTATTATTGGCTTTCAAATGAATCAATCCGATTGCAAATCGGTTAAGTTGTTTTCGAGAAAAACGAAAATTACATATTCCATCCGCACAAGTCACTTCCAGAATAACCCAACCTAAAAATAATCTATATCTCGGAAACGGTAAGAGTTAGGTAGACAAAACCAGTATGGAATTGTAGATATTATTATTGGCTTTCAAATGAATCAATCCGATTACAAATCGCTTAAGTCGTTTCCGAGAAAAACGAAAATTACATATTCCATCCGCACAAGTCACCTCCAGAATGACCCAACCTAAAAATAATCTATATCACGAAAACGGTTAGAGCTAGGTAGATAAAACCAGTATGGAATTGTAGATATTATTATTGGCTTTCAAATGAATCAATCCGATTGCAAATTGGTTAAGTCGTTTCCGAGAAAAACGAAAATTACATATTCCATCCGCACAAGTCACTTCCAGAATGAACCAACATAAAATTATTCTATATCTCGGAAACTGTGAGTGCTAGGTAGACAAACCAGTAAGGAATTGTAGATATTATTATTGGCTTTCAAATGAATCAATCCGATTGCAAATCGGTTAAGTTGTTTTCGAGAAAAACGAAAATTACATATTCCATCCGCACAAGTCACTTCCAGAATGACCCAACCTAAAAATAATCTATATCTCGGAAACTATGAGTGCTAGGTAGACAAAACCAGTATGGAATTGTAGATATTATTATTGGCTTTCAAATGAATCAATCCGATTACAAATCGCTTAAGTCGTTTCCGAGAAAAACGAAAATTACATATTCCATCCGCGCAAGTCACTTCCAGAATGACCCAACCTAAAAATAATCTATATCTCGGAAACGGTTAGAGCTAGGTAGATAAAACCAGTATGGAATTGTAGATATTATTATTGGCTTTCAAATGAATCAATCCGATTGCAAATCGCTTAAGTCGTTTCCGAGAAAAACGAAAATTACATATTCCATCCGCACAAGTCAC
This sequence comes from Stomoxys calcitrans, assembly GCF_963082655.1. Lineage (NCBI taxonomy): Eukaryota > Metazoa > Arthropoda > Insecta > Diptera > Muscidae > Stomoxys > Stomoxys calcitrans. The sequence continues at coordinate 64,756,433 of NC_081556.1, read as the reverse complement.
TTCCAGAATGACCCAACCTAAAAATAATCTATATCTCGGAAACTATGAGTGCTAGGTAGACAAAACCAGTATGGAATTGTAGATATTATTATTGGCTTTCAAATGAATCAATCCGATTACAAATCGCATAAGTCGTTTCCGAGAAAAACGAAAATTACATATTCCATCCGCACAAGTCACTTCCAGAATGAACCAACATAAAATTATTCTATATCTCGGAAACTGTGAGTGCTAGGTAGACAAAACCAGTATGGAATTGTAGATATTTTTATTGGCTTTCAAATGAATCAATCCGATTGCAAATCGGTTAAGTTGTTTTCGAGAAAAACGAAAATTACATATTCCATCCGCACAAGTCACTTCCAGAATGAACCAACATAAAATTATTCTATATCTCGGAAACTATGAGTGCTAGGTAGACAAAACCAGTATGGAATTGTAGATATTTTTATTGGCTTTCAAATTAATCAATCCGATTGCAAATCGGTTAAGTTGTTTTCGAGAAAAACGAAAATTACATATTCCATCCGCACAAGTCACTTCCAGAATGACCCAACCTAAAAATAGTCTATATCTCGGAAACTATGAGTACTAGGTAGACAAAACCAGTATGGAATTGTAGATATTATTATTGGCTTTCAAATGAATCAATCCGATTACAAATCGCTTAAGTCGTTTCCGAGAAAAACGAAAATTACATATTCCATCCGCACAAGTCACTTCCAGGATGACCCAACCTAAAACTAATCTATATCTCGGAAACGGTTAGAGCTAGGTAGACAAAACCAGTATGGAATTGTAGATATTATTATTGGCTTTCAAATGAATCAATCCGATTGCAAATTGGTTACGTCGTTTCCGAGAAAAACGAAAATTACTTATTCCATCCGCACAAGTCACTTCCAAAATGAACCAACATAAAAATATTCTATATCTCGGAAACTGTGAGTTCTAGGTAGATAAAACTAGTATGTATGTATGTATGTATGTATTCATTCTTTATTTTATTTTATTAAACGTTATAAAAATATATAATACTATATGTTTTATTTATTATCTATAAAGAATATTCAGCATGGTTTTTCTTAAACCGTCTGCTGGAAAATTGAGTTTAAAAATTTACGTTAAAATTAATAATTAAATTCATTTATCAATAAATCTCTGTATTTAAGGGCTTCTCTAAGGTAATTATATAAAGTAGACCAGGACATATCTTCACCTCCATCTAACTGAAAGATAACCTCATTTTCCTCAAGAAAAGTTTTGTTAAAAAATTTTAGTCTGTAATTGGAAAATATTGGGCATCTGCCCACGAAGTGACATACTGATTCCTCTTCTCCCATATTACAAATAGAGCATATACGACTAATGTTATTTCGGTAGATAGATCCGTTTAAAGGCAAAATATCTCCTCTGGCTCGTATAATGCATGATATTTGACTTAGTTTAAAACTGTTGTTGCAGTATATTGGTCCTACTTCATAATTAAGGTATTTGTAGATTCTGTGAGCACTCTCACGGGCTTTGGTCATGTGATCCCTTAGGCTACGCATTTTTATTCCTTCAATAAGTTGATAGCATGCATTATTCCATGTTTCCTTGCTTTCGCCAATATCAGCACTTTGGATTTGGTATTTTGATAGCATTAATTTTAAATCATTGTACCAAGAAATATTTCTTTCTATAACTTTCAGAGAAAGTTTATTTGGCAATCGATGCCCTTGCATTTCAAATATCACTTTTTGCAAGTACTTTAAGTGCATTGAATAAGTGTACACATATCCTTCCTCGTAGCTTGTTTCCAAAGCCAATAAGTAATTGGGCGTATTTTCTGGTAGCTTCAGTATACGTTTAATAAAATATCTGTATAATTTTTCCACGTCCTCAAAATAAGCATTTCCCCATATTTGTGAACCATAACTCTGGATCGCTCTACAAACTGACAGAAACATTTTCCACTTAGCAGTTAGTGAAATATTCGGTTTTCCTGTGAAATCCTTCCATGTTACATTCAGACAAATTTTGGATGCATTATTTTTATTCTCAATATGTTTAGCGAAAGAAAGCTTTGGTGTCAAAGTTATGCCAAGGTACTGATATTCATTTACAACCCTCAGACTTTCTCCCTTATATTTCCATGTTTCAACGTCAGCAATTCTCCCTCCTTTTCTGAATACCATCACTTCTGACTTGTCTTTGTTTACTTCCATTCCCCAGAGATCACAATACTCTGCCAGATTGTTTATCATCTTTTGTAGTATATCTTTATCATCTGATATTAAAACAATATCATCTGCATACATCAAAAGACGGACATTCAAGTTGTCTATGTATAGACCACCTCCTAAAGCATCGTGCAGATCATTTAAATAAAGGGCAAAGAGTAAGGGCGATAGCAGGCAACCTTGTTTCACTCCACATTTTGTTTCAAAATATCCAGACAACTCCTTACCGTTCCATATCGTTGATTTTGTATTCTTATATACTTTAGCAATAAAATCCACAATTTTTGATGAGAGCCCTATTGTGTGCATTTTGTATATAAGTTGCTGTCTTGGAACCCTGTCGAACGCTGCTTTGAAGTCGACAAAAAATGAGTAAACTTTTTTTCTTTCAGCAAGCTTTAGATTTATAATTGACACTAGGTTAAAAACATTGTCAATTGTCGAATATCCTTTTCTAAAACCAGCTTGAAACTCATTTAACACCTGCAGTCTATTCGTCCACTCAGTTATTCTGTTATTTATCATGCCCAACAAAAGCTTTGCTATGCAGTTCATAAAACTTATTCCTCTATAATTTCCGACTGCATTAATATCACCTTTTTTATGTATGGGGAATATAACGCTGGTGCGGAAAGTATCGAAGTCTTGGCTACCATTGAAAATTTTTGTATAAGTTTGACATAAAGCTGAGAGAAAGTCATCCGTAGCATTGATAAAAAACTCGTATGGAATACCGTCTTCACCTGGGGCTTTCCTTTCCTTTAACTTACTCAGCTGCTCCCTTATTTCTTCTAAAGTAAAGTCACTGTCTAGAAGAACTTCCTCCAAAAGTGGTGGGGCAAAGTAGATAGGTTTCGAGTTATCGGTAGGGTTGAGTAGAATTTCAAAATAATTCTTTAATGTTTCGGCAGTTATTTCGCATCCAATCGGATTTTCATGTTGTCTAATTTCCTTTGCTAATGCCCACCATGTTTTACTATCGCTAACCGTGTCCAATCTTCTGGTTAGATTTATATTGTACTCGCATTGTTTTCGCTTACAAATGAGATGATATTCCTTTCTTTGCACACTATAGGCTTTTCTGTCTTGTATCAGATCTGTAGATCTATATATATTTAGCAACCTCATAGATTTCTCTCTTGCCCGAAAACATTCAGTGTCGAACCATTTGTTTTTGTACTCTACTTTCCTGCTTATTGTACTTTTAGGGTAAGAGCTTGAAATGAGGCTTATAAAATCTGCTAAACATGCGTAGTCGGATAATACAGTGGTTACATTTGCATTTAGTTTTTGCTGATAAGTTGCTTTATTGGTATTTTTCCAGTATAATCTCGGCAATTGGTGCAATTTTTCAGTGTCTGACTTTAAATCGTTATTACATTCCAATTTTAATGTTATGGGCCAGTGATCCGACCACACTTGATTTTCAACATTAAAGTTACTAACATTCGCAACCATGTCATGTGAGACTGCACACAAATCAATAACCGAACTGCCGTTTTGGTTTGCGAAGGTGAAATTTCCTTCTGCATCCCCTGTGATTCTTCCATTAAGAATTATTAGCCCGTTATTGTTGCAAAACTCAACATACTTTCTTCCGCATGAGTTTACAGTTTTATCCTTCGATCTCCTTATTTTGCTGCATGCGATGAATTCTTCTACTGACTCTTCCCAAATTTGCTGTTCTTCTCCAATTCTGGCATTGTGGTCGCCTATAACAATTTTTGGCAAATTTGACATTTCCACAGCCTCTTTTAAACTCCCGAAGTCTTGCATCCAGTTTGCTCCTCTTAGATACACAGGAACTATTTCAAAAGTCATCTGATTTAGCCGACATTGTATAATATCTATACCTCCAATTTGAATCAACTTATGTCTGAATCCGACAGATTGTAAATCTTTTCTTATGCCACAAACGTGCCCACCTATTGCTCTTCCCCTATTACTGATTCTAGTAGCGGCTTTCCAATACAACAAATAATTTTTAAATCTACTTTCATATTTACTTTTTTGACTCTCTTCGACATGTGTCTCTAGCAGGATAAATACATGAAAATCCTCTAAATATTTAAAAAAATCGTGGTGAAGATATTTTCCTCCCAGCCCATGTACATTATATGATACTAAATTCAAAATAAATTTCTTGTTTTCAATTGGCTTTCTATCTATGGTGCTATTCGTTTTACATTTATCATAGTCTATTAGTTTTTTGAATTATATTTACTCCATAAGTTATTATAATCTAAGAGTATATTTTGAGCTACAACACCATATTCCTCTGCAAGGACTTCCTTGCCTTTTCGTTGTCCACACATCAGCTCATCATTTCCCGTCCAGAAGAAGATCTTTCCACCAACTACTAGTTGGTCTCCACGAATTCCAATTTTCTTGCTCTTGTCAACTTGCAGAATTTCCTTCTTCAGCTGCATCATAATCTTTTTCCTTTCTAGCCGAATTCCGCACAAATCTCTTTCCACAAATATTGTGGATCCAGCAAGGTGCTTCGTGTTTTTGAATATATCGGCTATCATTTTTCCAGATTTAAGCTCTATCAGAACCGTCATTTTGTCATTGGCCTGTTTCAATTTTTTGACATATTCTATCTCCACATCCATGTTAATTTTTAATTTATTCCTGAAAAAATCTTTTACCGCTCCGTATAGAGAACTTTTGAGTGGTAACCCTCTCACGATGATATTTTTCCTTCTTGATTGTACATCAAGTCTCTCTAATTTTCGTTCATTGGCATCATTGATTTCTTTCAATAGTTTAATTTCCGCCTTCATTGTTTTATTTTCCTCCGATAAACGTGTGACCTCCTCCTTTACTCCCTCAATGTTATTTTTTATTTCCATAATGTCAGATTTGGTTGGTAAGTTAGCAATTTTTTTATCTAGTAACATTGACATCGTATCGTTCATTAATTTCATTAGGGCTGCTGTGGACATATTTCCTACCGTAGCAATTTCCGGAGATGTTTCTGCGAGTTTACGCTTTGCTTTTTGTTCATCGACTCCCACTGTGCCAGTAGGAGTATTTTTACTATGAGCAGGGGACTCCCACATATTTGTTATTGTCTTGTGGTTGGTAAACTGTTCAAGACTCGACAAACTAGATTTAAGGTATATTTTTAGGCGCTTCCGTATGCTTCTTCTTTGTATCCAATCATCGGTGATAACACCCTACTAATGTTTTTTGAACTGATACGGCAGCTATATCCACTTTACCATTATTTGGCAGAAAGAAATAACAGCTGTGACTGCTACACCTGATTGTTGATACTCCTTTTACAATTGAGTGATTTGTTTTGTGTTTAGCTTTCCAGTTAAATTGTGCATAATTTAGAGTTTTTAAAATGAATTTTCTTCAAAAAACTCCAATCAACTGATCGAGTCACTGACCTGAGATGAATCGCAGTCAGCAAAGCCCAATACTCGTCACAGTTTAAGATGAAATAAGGACGACTTCCACTGGTAAGCCAAGCAGTTTCTGGAGCTCGATAAAAAACACGTCTTCTCCCGGCAAAAATACTCAAAAACGAAAATTACATATTCCATCCGCACAAGTCACTTCCAGAATGACCCAACCTAAAAATAATCTATATCTCGGAAACGGTTAGAGCTAGGTAGATAAAACCAGTATGGAATTGTAGATATTATTATTGGCTTTCAAATGAATCAATCCGATTGCAAATTGGTTAAGTCGTTTCCGAGAAAAACGAAAATTACATATTCCATCCGCACAAGTCACTTCCAGAATGAACCAGCATAAAATTATTCTATATCTCGGAAACTGTGAGTGCTAGGTAGACAAAACCAGTATGGAATTGTAGATATTATTATTGGCTTTCAAATGAATCAATCCGATTGCAAATCGGTTAAGTTGTTTTCGAGAAAAACGAAAATTACATATTCCATCCGCACAAGTCACTTCCAGAATGACCCAACCTAAAAATAATCTATATCTCGGAAACTATGAGTGCTAGGTAGACAAAACCAGTATGGAATTGCAGATATTATTATTGGCTTTCAAATGAATCAATCCGATTACAAATCGCTTAAGTCGTTTCCGAGAAAAACGAAAATTACATATTCCATCCGCGCAAGTCACTTCCAGAATGACCCAACCTAAAACTAATCTATATCTCGGAAACTATGAGTGTTATGTAGACAAATCCAGTATGGAATTGTAGATATTATTATTGGCTTTCAAATGAATCAATCCGATTGCAAATCGGTTAAGTTGTTTTCGAGAAAAACGAAAATTACATATTCCATCCGCACAAGTCACTTCCAGAATGACCCAACCTAAAAATAATCTATATCTCGGAAACTATGAGTGCTAGGTAGACAAAACCAGTATGGAATTGTAGATATTATTATTGGCTTTCAAATGAATCTATCCGATTATAAATCGCTTAAGTCGTTTCCGAGAAAAACGAAAATTACATATTCCATCCGCACAAGTCACTTCCAGAATGACCCAACATAAAATTATTCTATATCTCGGAAACTGTGAGTGCTAGGTAGACAAAACCAGTATGGAATTGTAGATATTATTATTGGCTTTCAAATGAATCTATCCGATTGCAAATCGGTTAAGTTGTTTTCGAGAAAAACGAAAATTACATATTCCATCCGCACAAGTCACTTCCAGAATGACCCAACCTAAAAATAATCTATATCTCGGAAACGGTAAGAGTTAGGTAGACAAAACCAGTATGGAATTGTAGATATTATTATTGGCTTTCAAATGAATCAATCCGATTACAAATCGCTTAAGTCGTTTCCGAGAAAAACGAAAATTACATATTCCATCCGCACAAGTCACTTCCAGAATGACCCAACCTAAAAATAATCTATATCTCGGAAACGGTTAGAGCTAGGTAGATAAAACCAGTATGGAATTGTAGATATTATTATTGGCTTTCAAATGAATCAATCCGATTGCAAATTGGTTAAGTCGTTTCCGAGAAAAACGAAAATTACACATTCCATCCGCACAAGTCACTTCCAGAATGAACCAGCATAAAATTATTCTATATCTCGGAAACTGTGAGTGCTAGGTAGACAAAACCAGTATGGAATTGTAGATATTATTATTGGCTTTCAAATGAATCAATCCGATTGCAAATCGGTTAGGTTGTTTTCGAGAAAAACGAAAATTACATATTCCATCCGCACAAGTCACTTCCAGAATGACCCAACCTAAAAATAATCTATATCTCGGAAACTATGAGTGCTAGGTAGACAAAACCAGTATGGAATTGCAGATATTATTATTGGCTTTCAAATGAATCAATCCGATTACAAATCGCTTAAGTCGTTTCCGAGAAAAACGAAAATTACACATTCCATCCGCGCAAGTCACTTCCAGAATGACCCAACCTAAAAATAATCTATATCTCGGAAACTATGAGTGCTAGGTAGACAAAACCAGTATGGAATTGTAGATATTATTATTGGCTTTCAAATGAATCAATCCGATTGCAAATCGCTTAAGTCGTTTCCGAGAAAAACGAAAATTACATATTCCATCCGCACAAGTCACTTCCAGTATGACCCAACATAAAATTATTCTATATCTCGGAAACTGTGAGTGTTATGTAGACAAATCCAGTATGGAATTGTAGATATTATTATTGGCTTTCAAATGAATCAATCCGATTGCAAATCGGTTAAGTTGTTTTCGAGAAAAACGAAAATTACATATTCCATCCGCACAAGTCACTTCCAGAATGAACCAACATAAAATTATTCTATATCTCGGAAACTGTGAGTGCTAGGTAGACAAAACCAGTATTGAATTGTAGATATTATTATTGGCTTTCAAATGAATCAATCCGATTGCAAATTGGTTAAGTCGTTTCCGAGAAAAACGAAAATTAAATATTCCATCCGCACAAGTCACTTCCAGAATGACCCAACATAAAATTATTCTATATCTCGGAAACTGTGAGTGCTAGGTAGACAAAACCAATATGGAATTGTAGATATTATTATTGGCTTTCAAGTGAATCAATCCGATTGCAAATCGGTTAAGTTGTTTTCGAGAAAAACGAAAATTACATATTCCATCCGCACAAGTCACTTCCAGAATGACCCAACCTAAAAATAATCTATATCTCGGAAACTATGAGTGCTAGGTAGACAAAACCAGTATGGAATTGTAGATATTATTATTGGCTTTCAAATGAATCAATCCGATTGCAAATCGGTTAAGTTGTTTTCGAGAAAAACGAAAATTACATTTTCTATCCGCACAAGTCACTTCCAGAATGACCCAACCTAAAAATAATCTATATCTCGGAAACGGTAAGAGTTAGGTAGACAAAACCAGTATGGAATTGTAGATATTATTATTGGCTTTCAAATGAATGAATCCGATTACAAATCGCTTAAGTCGTTTCCGAGAAAAACGAAAATTACATATTCCATCCGCACAAGTCACTTCCAGAATGACCCAACCTAAAAATAATCTATATCTCGGAAACGGTTAGAGCTAGGTAGATAAAACCAGTATGGAATTGTAGATATTATTATTGGCTTTCAAATAAATCAATCCGATTGCAAATTGGTTAAGTCGTTTCCGAGAAAAACGAAAATTACATATTCCATCCGCACAAGTCACTTCCAGAATGAACCAGCATAAAATTATTCTATATCTCGGAAACTGTGAGTGCTAGGTAGACAAAACCAGTATGGAATTGTAGATATTATTATTGGCTTTCAAATGAATCAATCCGATTGCAAATCGGTTAAGTTGTTTTCGAGAAAAACGAAAATTACATATTCCATCCGCACAAGTCACTTCCAGAATGACCCAACCTAAAAATAATCTATATCTCGGAAACTATGAGTGCTAGGTAGACAAAACCAGTATGGAATTGCAGATATTATTATTGGCTTTCAAATGAATCAATCCGATTACAAATCGCTTAAGTCGTTTCCGAGAAAAACGAAAATTACATATTCCATCCGCGCAAGTCACTTCCAGAATGACCCAACCTAAAACTAATCTATATCTCGGAAACTATGAGTGTTATGTAGACAAATCCAGTATGGAATTGTAGATATTATTATTGGCTTTCAAATGAATCAATCCGATTGCAAATCGGTTAAGTTGTTTTCGAGAAAAACGAAAATTACATATTCCATCCGCACAAGTCACTTCCAGAATGAACCAACATAAAATTATTCTATATCTCGGAAACTGTGAGTGCTAGGTAGACAAAACCAGTATGGAATTGTAGATATTATTATTGGCTTTCAAATGAATCAATCCGATTGCAAATTGGTTAAGTCGTTTCCGAGAAAAACGAAAATTACATATTCCATCCGCACAAGTCACTTCCAGAATGAACCAACATAAAATTATTCTATACCTCGGAAACTGTTAGTGCTAGGTAGACAAAACCAATATGGAATTGTAGATATTATTATTGGCTTTCAAGTGAATCAATCCGATTGCAAATCGGTTAAGTTGTTTTCGAGAAAAACGAAAATTACATATTCCATCCGCACAAGTCACTTCCAGAATGACCCAACCTAAAAATAATCTATATCTCGGTAACTATGAGTGCTAGGTAGACAAAACCAGTATGGAATTGTAGATATTATTATTGGCTTTCAAATGAATCAATCCGATTACAAATCGCTTAAGTCGTTTCCGAGAAAAACGAAAATTACATATTCCATCCGCACAATTCACTTCCAGAATGACCCAACCTAAAAATAATCTATATCTCGGAAACTATGAGTGCTAGGTAGACAAAACCAGTATGGAATTGTAGATATTATTATTGGCTTTCAAATGAATCAATCCGATTACAAATCGCTTAAGTCGTTTCCGAGAAAAACGATACATATTCCATCCGCACAAGTCACTTCCAGAATGACCCAACATAAAATTATTCTATATCTCGGAAACTGTGAGTGCTAGGTAGACAAAACCAGTATGGAATTGAAGATATTATTATTGGCTTTCAAATGAATCAATCCGATTGCAAATCGGTTAAGTTGTTTTCGAGAAAAACGAAAATTACATATTCCATCCGCACAAGTCACTTCCAGAATTACCCAACCTAAAAATAATCTATATCTCGGAAACTATGAGTGCTAGGTAGACAAAACCAGTATGGAATTGTAGATATTATTATTGGCTTTCAAATGAATCAATCCAATTGCAAATCGGTCAAGTTGTTTTCGAGAAAAACGAAAATTACATATTCCATCCGCACAAGTCACTTCCAGAATGACCCAACCTAAAAATAATCTATATCTCGGAAACTATGAGTGCTAGGTAGACAAAACCAGTATGGAATTGTAGATATTATTATTGGCTTTCAAATGAATCAATCCGATTACAAATCGCTTAAGTCGTTTCCGAGAAAAACGAAAATTACATATTCCATCCGCGCAAGTCACTTCCAGAATGACCCAACCTAAAAATAATCTATATCTCGGAAACGGTTAGAGCTAGGTAGATAAAACCAGTATGGAATTGTAGATATTATTATTGGCTTTCAAATGAATCAATCCGATTGCAAATTGGTTAAGTCGTTTCGAGAAAAACGAAAATTACATATTCCATCCGCACAAGTCACTTCCAAAATGAACCAACATAAAAATATTCTATATTGTAGCATACAACGCTAGGTCTAGTAAACCCCAAGATGGTCTGAAATGTTTGAGCTGAAATCAGCAGCACGCAGCTAGCTTCCGGCTTCTGTCTCGTCGGCAATGGGGAGGTTCTTTAAGGCTGAAAACTCAAACTATGGGATGTCTACACTATATTATTTTAAAAGTGTGCGTGCTAAAGATAGAAGAGAGGGAGAGAGAAATAGAGAGAGGAAAGTAAAAAAAGGGGGAATTTTCAAGAGAGGGTTTTGTCTACCACCGATGCAGAGATGTTCACATCGTAATACGCCCGCCCATCCATGACCAGGACTAAAACCCAAAGTTATATCATATTTATCCATTGGTCCCACTGTACCTACCCTTCAAATGTTTGTAGCCCCGGAATCACAAAACGGAAATTTAGCTAATATTCATTATGTTGTTTATTAAACAAAATCCAAAATAATCCATTAAAATTCTAGAAAAAGCTAACTTGAACTTTCACATAACCTTAATCCTAAACAGCATTAATAAATTCATTAAAACAATTTCCAGATAATTAACGTTCATTGTGGCCTAGACCAAATCTAATTCAAGTAACAATAATTATTTAGATAGCAACTAGTCCAATAATAATTTAGGCAACAATGATTCTAAAAAAACAACTATCCCTTTACTTTAAAAACAGGAAACAAAACTAAAAGGCTAACAGCCTAGCTAAATGACAAATAAACCTAACCGGTGTATGTGCAATTTCAAAGGAAAAAAAAAGCTGAAAGAAATATATCCCATTCGGATATCATGGGGTTAATTTAAATCAAATGTGCATGCAAAATTTAAATATAAAAGAAAATGTAAAAGAAAAGTTAATGGCAAAAACTTTAATTAAGAATGAAAATCCATTTAAAATTTCATTCTGGTTCGGGGATATGAACCTGCGACCCACTGTGCCGTGGTGGATTACATTCGAAATGCATTGGATGTATGTATGTAGCTTTAATCAGAATTATTTCTCTGTATGGTACATTAAAGTGCACCAAGTGCTTCCTCTTCCTCCCATATACTGCCTTACCCACGAGAGTTACCAAACAAATATCATCCAAACCAAAATGGAATTATTTAAAAAAACAAAAATTATTGATCTAATTAATTAATTAGACAAAAAAAAATACATTTTGAAAAGAAAAATTAAATGACCGAACCCGGGCTCGATCCCACGACCTCTCACTTCAGAGTCAGCGACCCCCACCACTGAGCCAACCAACCACTTGATGGGATGATGGCTAAGCGGCCATTTGATCACTTTGAATGATATTTGCTTAGTTACACCAAAAAACAAGGTGAATACCACGTTGAACTTCGGTGGGTATTAAAATCTAATCAAAAAGGGTGTTTAATTACTCACTTTGAAAAATGTCCCCCGTTGAAAGATCTTTCAAGTGTTCCGGTTCCGGGATATTTTCCAACACAGCGATTCCAAGGAGGTATTTAAAAGCGGATATGGACAGGAAATTGGTGAAATCAGCAACAAAGCACTTACACACTCACGCATTCAATGTCTATGTTTTTTTTCCTTTTTTTTTTGTCTTTAACCACTGTCTTTTACTTTCTTTTTAAAAACAAAAAATTTAATTTTTAGCACAACAGTTTTAGCTAATTTTCTTTATTTTATTTGTCTCTAGACTTTTTCTTTTTACCATTGAAATTGCACAACACTTACAAAAGTTTGAGTTCTAATTTTTTTCTATCAATAATTATAGCTATTTTTACTTTAAATAATACTTTTTTTTTTTTTTTTTTTTTTACAGGTTTTTAACCAATTTTGATATATTCTCTTTAAAAAATTTTAGTTTTGGACGTTTGAGAGACTTAGTCAACAAAATTTTACACTTTTTAAAACACTTCTTGGTCTGGTAACCAGACGCAGGGCCAAGTTTTCACAATCTTCACAAATTACTCGATGAAATGCCCAAAAGCCGTCGGCGAATTTCTCCCAAATTCATCATCGAAAGGATATGCGGGTTTGTCGATGAGGGTTTCCCGTTCCCACAAAAAAAGAATCGGCCTTTGATGGTCCAAACAGCTAACATCAATCTCAAACAAAGCTAGTCCAGCCAGGCGAATGGGGATCAACCAAAAAAAAGGTTAAAAGTTCCAACAAAAAAAAATTGCAGCAGGAGCAGTCAAGATGCAATAGTAAAAGGCTCCAATAAGTGCAGCAGAAAAAAAATATATTGCTGAAGCAAAAAAAAATCAAAAAGAAAAAAAACCAAAAAAAACAACAAAAAAATAGAATCTAAAAAAAATCATTAGCGACGGGATTCAATAGTCTCACCCCTTAAATGGCTCCAGAAAATTTATTGAAATAGACAATTTCACTGAGCCTAACTTCTATTTATAAAATAAAAAGCCTTGGAAATAATGCGCTAATTCAGCTAATTTTCGTTAAATTGTTGCGGGAACTGCGTATGCGTATACGTACTAAAAACCACTACAAAAATAAAACCTTCCTCAACACAATCAAGCCAATGCTAATATGGATCTCAAGGCCCAGATCAAGCCCCACGGAGGTCCTATACGAGCACTTGGAGAAAAACCACAACTCCGACAGACCCACCCACACTATAGGAATAGCCTATCGGTTAGTGACGTCGCCTTGCAATCCGGAAGCCCAGGTTCGAATCCCGGACCGGTCGAAATAAATTTTATTGTTCTAACGCCTGATGTTATTCAAACGCGTGAAAAAAAATAAAAAAAATAGAAAATAAGAAAAAATAGAACAAAATTTGTAGCTAAATTGTAGCAAAAAAAATATAAAGCAGAAAGCAGAAAACCAGCGACAAGTCACCCTACAATCCCCCCCACCAAAATCAGGTTTGGGGGTTTCATAGAAGACCACAAAGCTGACAATGCCTGGAGCTGATTGAAATTTCTCTTACATACGAAGGTCCTTTGCATGATAAATTCCAATTTTCTTCCCACTTAAGTCCTCTATTTCGTAGTAGCACGTTCCTATCTTCTTCCGGACTCTAGCTTTTAAAAATGGTGGTGCCAATTTGGAGTTATACCCCTTTTCAAAACAGCTTTGAGAAAAATTTCTCCTGTAGACCTCTTGACCTACAATGAAGTTAACAAGCCTAGATCGCAAATTGTAATTACGTTCATTCTGCTGCCGCCGTTTCTCCATATTTTTAGAAGCTCTATCTCTGATTATATCGAAGTTATCTCCACGATCAAATTTAATAGCCCTGTCTTCTAGCATCTCCAGTTTTCTGAGCAAAGAATAGGTATGCCCATGAGTTACCATGTGTTGACCGAAAGCCATAAAGTAAGGTGTAGTGCCTATCGAAGTGTGTATCGAAGAACGTAAAGAGCAAGCGATGCTGCTGAGGTACTCATCCCAATTACTTTGATCGTGTTTCAAGTAAGCCCTTATTGCGGACAGAACTGAACGGTTGACCCGCTCAGAGGCATTCGATTGGGGCGAATGAACAGCCGTAAAAACATGACGGATTCCGAAACTTGAAAGAAATTTGGAAAAATTACTCGACTTAAATTGGGACCCATTATCTGAAACAATTGTTTCAGGCGTTCCAAATACATGAAAAATCTTCTGCTCCAGATACTTGGTAACCACATCAGTGGTGAACTTCTTAACGGGTTCTAAAAAACAAAATTTGGACAAATGATCGACGGTAATAAAAATACCAACATTTCCAGACTTCGATCTAGGGTAAGGACCTAAAAAGTCTATAAACAGCTTTTGAAAACATCTTTCCGTTTCCGGTGTCTTTCCCATCGGTGGACGCATAACGATGTTCGGGTGTTTAGTTCCCTTGCAAATTTCACACTTATTAACGAAGTTCCGAACGTCATTTACTAGATTCGGCCAAAAATAAAATCTTCGAATTCTTTCCAACATTTTGTTTATGCCGCAATGAGACGATATGGGGTCGTTATGCGCTTTAATTAACAAGTCGTTAACCATTTCCTTGGGTATCCATAATTTCCAGGCGAAGTTATCCTGTAACTGCTCTCCGGTGCAGTGCTCCGCGCGTCTATAAAGGTAACCGTCAATAACTCTCAGATCCGGTGTCTTTACAATCGTCTTATTGACCGTTTCCAACAACCCGAGGTAATGTTCGCTCTTGAAGTGAGGCGATTCTAGATCGACAAATAATCCGGACCCATCTAAAGCCGTAGTCTCAATTCCGGACAGATCTTCCGTGTTGGCACGGGATAGTGCATCTGGAACTACATTTCTGCTACCTTTACGATGCTCTATATTGAATCTAAAGCCCTGAAGTCTCAAAGCCCATCTTGCCAACCGAGAATTGAGGTCAGTTTGGGACATGAGCCACTTCAATGACGCATGGTCAGTGATCACTGTGAACTCATGTCCTTCCACATACGCTCTAAACTTTTTAATGCTTAGCACGGCGGCTAAACATTCCTGTTCGGTGACAGAGTATTTGCGTTGGGCTTGATTGAGCTTCTTCGACATGAAGGCGATGGGAAACTCGTCGCCCTCCGCAGTTTTTTGCACCAGCACGCCTCCTATACCAGTACTGCTAGCATCACAGTGTATGTAAAACGGCTGTGAGAAGTCAGGACTATGCAGCACTGGGGCAGTGGACAAAATGGACTTTAATTCATCGAAAGCTAATTGCGCATTATCGCACCATACAAATCTACGATTAGTTTTGAGCAAATCAGTTAAAGGAGAGGTAATAGAAGCGTAGTTCCTAATGAACTTCCGGTACCAATCGGACATACCCAGAAACCGTCTTATTTGTCGGACCGAACGCGGCGGTGGAAATTCAACAATGGCAGATATCTTGTCAGGATCTGTTCGTATTACCCCGTTTCCTACGACGTGGCCAAGGTATTTGACTTCGGGAACGCAAAATTTCGACTTTTCAATATTAATAGTCAAGCCCGCCGACCGAATTCTATCCGCCACTTCCTTTAAAACTTCCATATGCCGATCGAAGGAGTCAGAGATTATCAATAAGTCATCCAGATAAACAAACACTTCCGTTCTCAAATGCGCCGGTATCACCTTGTCCATCAACCTTGACATGGTCTGTGGCGCGTTACAAAGGCCAAAGGGCATGACCTTGAAGTGGTACAAGGGACGGCCAGGAACGGTAAATGCTGTTTTATCTTTCGACGACTTATCGAGGGGAATTTGCCAGAACGCATCTTTGAGGTCCAAGCTCGTTATGTACTCGGCGCGAGGAAGTCTACTCAGGATGCCGTCTATGTGGGGCAAAGGATAAGCATCCTTGACCGTCACTGAGTTTACCTTCCTGCTATCCAAGCACCAACGAACTTTCCCAGGCTTGCGAACTAGCACCATTGGCGAAGACCAGGCACTTTCCGATTCTTCGATAACGTCCATCTCTAACATCCTATCGATTTCGGCATAAATAAGTTTTTCTATGGCTGGTGAAACCGGAAAGTGTCGTTGTTTAATCGGAGCTACGTCTCCAACGTCTATAACATGCGATATGACATTTGTTCGGCCCAAACCTTGCTTCGAAAACGATGGAAAGCTATTAATGGTAGATTGCAAACGACCACGTTCAATATCTGTCAAAGTTCCTAAGGTAGAAATCTCCGAAAGAACCGGTGAAAACAATCGGGTATTAATTTCCGATACGAGACCCATAGGTAATAAATCAAAAGCGCGCCAAAAATCGATGCCTAAGTACAAATCTTGCGACAGACCGGGAACAATATATAGTTTAATTGGCTTGGAAAGGCCTCTAAAAGAAATGGGGGTACTGATGACACCAGAAACAGGCTGACATTTGCCATCAGCTGTCTTTACAAAAGAGCTAAATTTCTTAATATCCTTACTTGACTGTAAAGCGTATAATGCAGCATTTGAACCTAAGCAACTAACAGAAGCTCCTGTGTCTAAAAGGCCGTTAATCATCTTACCAAGCAGTTCAACTTGCGCGTAAGGTCTTATATCATTAGGTTTGTCATATATGGAACTTAGCAGCAAATGCCGCGTATGATTAATTTGTCGCCAAAAATTCCTCATACGTCCGGTGGACCTCACTCTTCTAACAGAGCTAACTGCCTTACCAAAAATTTCGGCTCTTTTCGCATTATATTCCGCTAAGCGGACATGAAATGGTTTAAAATATGTTGGGGGATGTGGAGAAGATTTAGGTGGCGAACTGAGTTTTGAATCAGAAACAGAACGTAAAACTTTAACATTGTTGTTCGGGACTAAATCACATTTTCCAGTCGGACTAATTGGACTATCATTCAGAGTTGTCAAAATAGAAGGTGTAGAATTGGGTTTAAGATCAGGTTGATTGTCGACAGTATTAACAGGGCTTAATCTGTGCTCGCACAAGGATTCTTTAGGGGTTTGCACGCACCTTTCGGTGCATTCGCTGAAGAGTTTTTTGAACTACAAACAGAACACTTTGGTCTATAAACATTTGAAGCACCGCATCCGTAGCAAAACACCCTGCGATCTTCCATACAATCGTGGTAGCGGTGCCCAGTTTTCTGGCAATTCCAACAAACCAGAGAAATAGCAGAAACCTGCTCCTCATTTTCCTCAGAAGATTCCAAAGGGGCATCCAAAATCTCGTTAATTTTGCCGCGATGGCCAACTGGTTTAGAAAAAGTCTGTTTCCTGGCAACATCTTGCATGAAAAACTCCCTACGGCGACAAATTTCACGTAAATGAGAAACAGAAGAAATGTGTAAATTGAGAATTTCATGTTGAATCTCCGGCAGAAGATTCCTTCTTAAAATTTCGACTAAAACATTCTCAGATAAAGGTTCAGATAATTTATCGGCAATGCTAACAATGGCCTCATAAAAGGTGTCAAAGGACTCACCAGACCGCTGCTTCCGGTCCCTAATCATCTCACGGAAGTCGACATCGGTGCGAGTATCACGGTACTGTTTCCGTAAAGCCCTGCATAAATTCGGCCAACGAATCCTAGAAACCGACCTGTGGTACCGCCAGTAAAAATCACTAGCCTTAGCATCAAAAAGGGTAGAAATATGGCCACAAAGTAAGTCAAAATCACCATTCAGGGTTTGATTTGTCAATGCCTCAACTCTATATAAGAAATTGTCGATGGACATGCCATTAGAATCACCTGTAAATTTAATTCGCCAATTAAGAATAATATGTCCAGCCTTATCTGGACGTAAAGAAACATACGAATGGGATGATGGTTGTCGATCAGACGTAGGACCATGCCTCCTATCCTGGGAATGATTCAAAGGATTACCCCTATTATCGTCATTGTTATTCTCTGGCAAACCTAATAACCTTTCAATGGTTCGAACTTCAACAGGGGTTGAGGGTGGAGGAAAAACATGTCGGGACGAAATATTGTCCTGGGGAACAGTATTCAGCCTACTAAAGCCTGCAGCCAAATTAGTCTCGATGAGACTCGACAATCTTTGACTAACAGTCGCCAACAGCTCATCATGCTGTGCCCTCACTGCCTCTTCAACCATGCTCCTAATTGGATCAGTCTGACCGGCATCAAAATTCTGTGAAGTAGACGGGTTATCACCCTGATTCATTACAGTCGCAGCTACATCTGCTTCCTCATTACTGTGAGGAGAAGTCGTATTTTGAATACCAGAAGGAGAAGTCGTATTTTGAATCCCAGCTCGAGAAGAATCAAATTCCCTAGCTCTTTGTGTCTGTGACCTGGTACCCATGGGTGATGGAGCAATTCCTGCATGTGTCGCTGTGGACATACTAAGTGAAGTCAAAACGGTGTCACAAACAGGGCAATTGGGGCACGTCTTAGTGTGATTTGTGAGACATGACTTATGAAATACGTGTCCACAAGCTGTAGTGTAAGAATAGGCCGCCTTAGCCACCGATGTACAACATATGCCGCACTCTGGATGACGACCAGTGTTCGACAAATCTTCCGAACTATGACGTAAAGGCATTATAAAAACCAAAATGTACGCAAAAAAAAAAAGTTATAGTATTGATCGACCTTCACTATTCGAATCCGACTACAAATTCTAAGTAACTGCCACAATATTTCGACTTCGTTCAAATATAAATAAAAAAATATACAGTAAAACCACCAAGAAATAGCTCTTTCCTGATCCCGGGGAAATCAAAAAAAATTTTGAAGGGTATAAAAAAAAAGTAGAAAAATCACCAATCTCTTAAAATTCAGAAGAAATAGAAAAGAAGAAGCAAGAGTTGAGTTTAGACGGTACTAATTTGAACTTAAGACAAATAGTCTATTCCGGACTAAACTAAAAGAATATTTAGGGTATCAACATCATTAACAGCACCCTAACCGGTCTGGCACTAGCGAAAAAAAAAAGTCCAATGACAGCATTTCCAGATTAAAGAGAAGTCAATGTTGAAAATACAAAGGGATAGATTGGGGGATGAGTTGCGAATAGGTCGGCCTGACATTAGCTTTCAAATCCATAGACAGCTTCCAAACCTATACCACAACCGATAGATATAAACTGATAGATATAAACGATAGATATAAACTGATAGATATAAACTGAAAAAAAAAGATCTCTAGAGGGAAAATGAAATATAGTTAAGGACCCACACTGCCTATTTGGAATAAAACCCAAAGATGGAAAAAAAACATAATGAATAATTTGTGTGTCGGGCCCCACGTTGGGCGCCAAAATATAATGTAGCATACAACGCTAGGTCTAGTAAACCCCAAGATGGTCTGAAATGTTTGAGCTGAAATCAGCAGCACGCAGCTAGCTTCCGGCTTCTGTCTCGTCGGCAATGGGGAGGTTCTTTAAGGCTGAAAACTCAAACTATGGGATGTCTACACTATATTATTTTAAAAGTGTGCGTGCTAAAGATAGAAGAGAGGGAGAGAGAAATAGAGAGAGGAAAGTAAAAAAAAGGGGGAATTTTCAAGAGAGGGTTTTGTCTACCACCGATGCAGAGATGTTCACATCGTAATACGCCCGCCCATCCATGACCAGGACTAAAACCCAAAGTTATATCATATTTATCCATTGGTCCCACTGTACCTACCCTTCAAATGTTTGTAGCCCCGGAATCACAAAACGGAAATTTAGCTAATATTCATTATGTTGTTTATTAAACAAAATCCAAAATAATCCATTAAAATTCTAGAAAAAGCTAACTTGAACTTTCACATAACCTTAATCCTAAACAGCATTAATAAATTCATTAAAACAATTTCCAGATAATTAACGTTCATTGTGGCCTAGACCAAATCTAATTCAAGTAACAATAATTATTTAGATAGCAACTAGTCCAATAATAATTTAGGCAACAATGATTCTAAAAAAACAACTATCCCTTTACTTTAAAAACAGGAAACAAAACTAAAAGGCTAACAGCCTAGCTAAATGACAAATAAACCTAACCGGTGTATGTGCAATTTCAAAGGAAAAAAAAAGCTGAAAGAAATATATCCCATTCGGATATCATGGGGTTAATTTAAATCAAATGTGCATGCAAAATTTAAATATAAAAGAAAATGTAAAAGAAAAGTTAATGGCAAAAACTTTAATTAAGAATGAAAATCCATTTAAAATTTCATTCTGGTTCGGGGATATGAACCTGCGACCCACTGTGCCGTGGTGGATTACATTCGAAATGCATTGGATGTATGTATGTAGCTTTAATCAGAATTATTTCTCTGTATGGTACATTAACGTGCACCAAGTGCTTCCTCTTCCTCCCATATACTGCCTTACCCACGAGAGTTACCAAACAAATATCATCCAAACCAAAATGGAATTATTTAAAAAAACAAAAATTATTGATCTAATTAATTAATTAGACAAAAAAAAATACATTTTGAAAAGAAAAATTAAATGACCGAACCCGGGCTCGATCCCACGATCTCTCACTTCAGAGTCAGCGACCCCCACCACTGAGCCAACCAACCACTTGATGGGATGATGGCTAAGCGGCCATTTGATCACTTTGAATGATATTTGCTTAGTTACACCAAAAAACAAGGTGAATACCACGTTGAACTTCGGTGGGTATTAAAATCTAATCAAAAAGGGTGTTTAATTACTCACTTTGAAAAATGTCCCCCGTTGAAAGATCTTTCA
Source organism: Stomoxys calcitrans (assembly GCF_963082655.1). Classification (NCBI taxonomy): domain Eukaryota; kingdom Metazoa; phylum Arthropoda; class Insecta; order Diptera; family Muscidae; genus Stomoxys; species Stomoxys calcitrans. The sequence goes on along the minus strand of NC_081556.1, from coordinate 64,735,492 downwards.
AGTGTTCCGGTTCCGGGATATTTTCCAACACAGCGATTCCAAGGAGGTATTTAAAAGCGGATATGGACAGGAAATTGGTGAAATCAGCAACAAAGCACTTACACACTCACGCATTCAATGTCTATGTTTTTTTTCCTTTTTTTTTGTCTTTAACCACTGTCTTTTACTTTCTTTTTAAAAAAAAAAAATTTAATTTTTAGCACAACAGTTTTAGCTAATTTTCTTTATTTTATTTGTCTCTAGACTTTTTCTTTTTACCATTGAAATTGCACAACACTTACAAAAGTTTGAGTTCTAATTTTTTTCTATCAATAATTATAGTTATTTTTACTTTAAATAATACTTTTTTTTTTTTTTTTTTTTTTACAGGTTTTTAACCAATTTTGATATATTCTCTTTAAAAAATTTTAGTTTTGGACGTTTGAGAGACTTAGTCAACAAAATTTTACACTTTTTAAAACACTTATTGGTCTGGTAACCAGACGCAGGGCCAAGTTTTCACAATCTTCACAAATTACTCGATGAAATGCCCAAAAGCCGTCGGCGAATTTCTCCCAAATTCATCATCGAAAGGATATGCGGGTTTGTCGATGAGGGTTTCCCGTTCCCACAAAAAAAGAATCGGCCTTTGATGGTCCAAACAGCTAACATCAATCTCAAACAAAGCTAGTCCAGCCAGGCGAATGGGGATCAACCAAAAAAAAGGTTAAAAGTTCCAACAAAAAAAAATTGCAGCAGGAGCAGTCAAGATGCAATAGTAAAAGGCTCCAATAAGTGCAGCAGAAAAAAAATATATTGCTGAAGCAAAAAAAAATCAAAAAGAAAAAAAACCAAAAAAAACAACAAAAAAATAGAATCTAAAAAAAATCATTAGCGACGGGATTCAATAGTCTCACCCCTTAAATGGCTCCAGAAAATTTATTGAAATAGACAATTTCACTGAGCCTAACTTCTATTTATAAAATAAAAAGCCTTGGAAATAATGCGCTAATTCAGCTAATTTTCGTTAAATTGTTGCGGGAACTGCGTATGCGTATACGTACTAAAAACCACTACAAAAATAAAACCTTCCTCAACACAATCAAGCCAATGCTAATATGGATCTCAAGGCCCAGATCAAGCCCCACGGAGGTCCTATACGAGCACTTGGAGAAAAACCACAACTCCGACAGACCCACCCACACTATAGGAATAGCCTATCGGTTAGTGACGTCGCCTTGCAATCCGGAAGCCCAGGTTCGAATCCCGGACCGGTCGAAATAAATTTTATTGTTCTAACGCCTGATGTTATTCAAACGCGTGAAAAAAAATAAAAAAATAGAAAATAAGAAAAAATAGAACAAAATTTGTAGCTAAATTGTAGCAAAAAAAATATAAAGCAGAAAGCAGAAAACCAGCGACAAGTCACCCTACAATATCTCGGAAACTGTGAGTGCTAGGTAGACAAAACCAGTATGGAATTGTAGATATTTTTATTGGCTTTCAAATGAATCAATCCGATTGCAAATCGGTTAAGTTGTTTTCGAGAAAAACGAAAATTACATATTCCATCCGCACAAGTCACTTCCAGAATGAACCAACATAAAATTATTCTATATCTCGGGAACTATGAGTGCTAGGTAGACAAAACCAGTATGGAATTGTAGATATTTTTATTGGCTTTCAAATTAATCAATCCGATTGCAAATCGGTTAAGTTGTTTTCGAGAAAAACGAAAATTACATATTCCATCCGCACAAGTCACTTCCAGAATGACCCAACCTAAAAATAGTCTATATCTCGGAAACTATGAGTACTAGGTAGACAAAACCAGTATGGAATTGTAGATATTATTATTGGCTTTCAAATGAATCAATCCGATTACAAATCGCTTAAGTCGTTTCCGAGAAAAACGAAAATTACATATTCCATCCGCACAAGTCACTTCCAGGATGACCCAACCTAAAACTAATCTATATCTCGGAAACGGTTAGAGCTAGGTAGACAAAACCAGTATGGAATTGTAGATATTATTATTGGCTTTCAAATGAATCAATCCGATTGCAAATTGGTTACGTCGTTTCCGAGAAAAACGAAAATTACATATTCCATCCGCACAAGTCACTTCCAAAATGAACCAACATAAAAATATTCTATATCTCGGAAACTGTGAGTGCTAGGTAGATAAAACCAGTATGGAATTGTAGATATTATTATTGGCTTTCAAATGAATCAATCCGATTGCAAATCGGTTAAGTTGTTTTCGAGAAAAACGAAAATTACATATTCCATCCGCACAATTCACTTCCAGAATGACCCAACCTAAAAATAATCTATATCTCGGAAACTATGAGTGCTAGGTAGACAAAACCAGTATGGAATTGTAGATATTATTATTGGCTTTCAAATGAATCAATCCGATTGCAAATCGGTTAAGTTGTTTTCGAGAAAAACGAAAATTACATATTCCATCCGCACAAGTCACTTCCAGAATGACCCAACCTAAAAATAATCTATATCTCGGAAACTATGGGTGCTAGGTAGACAAAACCAGTATGGAATTGTAGATATTATTATTGGCTTTCAAATGAATCAATCCGATTACAAATCGCTTAAGTCGTTTCCGAGAAAAACGAAAATTACATATTCCATCCGCACAATTCACTTCCAGAATGACCCAACCTAAAAATAATCTATATCTCGGAAACTATGAGTGCTAGGTAGACAAAACCAGTATGGAATTGTAGATATTATTATTGGCTTTCAAATGAATCAATCCGATTGCAAATCGGTTAAGTTGTTTTCGAGAAAAACGAAAATTACATATTCTATCCGCACAAGTCACTTCCAGAATGACCCAACCTAAAAATAATCTATATCTCGGAAACGGTAAGAGTTAGGTAGACAAAACCAGTATGGAATTGTAGATATTATTATTGGCTTTCAAATGAATGAATCCGATTACAAATCGCTTAAGTCGTTTCCGAGAAAAACGAAAATTACATATTCCATCCGCACAAGTCACTTCCAGAATGACCCAACCTAAAAATAATCTATATCTCAGAAACGGTTAGAGCTAGGTAGATAAAACCAGTATGGAATTGTAGATATTATTATTGGCTTTCAAATGAATCAATCCGATTGCAAATTGGTTAAGTCGTTTCCGAGAAAAACGAAAATTACATATTCCATCCGCACAAGTCACTTCCAGAATGACCCAACCTAAAAATAATCTATATCTCGGAAACTATGAGTGCTAGGTAGACAAAACCAGTATGGAATTGCAGATATTATTATTGGCTTTCAAATGAATCAATCCGATTACAAATCGCTTAAGTCGTTTCCGAGAAAAACGAAAATTACATATTCCATCCGCGCAAGTCACTTCCAGAATGACCCAACCTAAAAATAATCTATATCTCGGAAACTATGAGTGCTAGGTAGACAAAACCAGTATGGAATTGTAGATATTATTATTGGCTTTCAAATGAATCAATCCGATTGCAAATCGCTTAAGTCGTTTCCGAGAAAAACGAAAATTACATATTCCATCCGCACAAGTCACTTCCAGAATGAACCAACATAAAATTATTCTATATCTCGGAAACTGTGAGTGCTAGGTAGACAAAACCAGTATGGAATTGTAGATATTATTATTGGCTTTCAAATGAATCAATCCGATTGCAAATTGGTTAAGTTGTTTTCGAGAAAAACGAAAATTACATATTCCATCCGCACAAGTCACTTCCAGAATGAACCAACATAAAATTATTCTATATCTCGGAAACTGTGAGTGCTAGGTAGACAAAACCAGTATTGAATTGTAGATATTATTATTGGCTTTCAAATGAATCAATCCGATTGCAAATTGGTTAAGTCGTTTCCGAGAAAAACGAAAATTACATATTCCATCCGCACAAGTCACTTCCAGAATGACCCAACATAAAATTATTCTATATCTCGGAAACTGTGAGTGCTAGGTAGACAAAACCAATATGGAATTGTAGATATTATTATTGGCTTTCAAGTGAATCAATCCGATTGCAAATCGGTTAAGTTGTTTTCGAGAAAAACGAAAATTACATATTCCATCCGCACAAGTCACTTCCAGAATGACCCAACCTAAAAATAATCTATATCTCGGAAACTATGAGTGCTAGGTAGACAAAACCAGTATGGAATTGTAGATATTATTATTGGCTTTCAAATGAATCAATCCGATTGCAAATCGGTTAAGTTGTTTTCGAGAAAAACGAAAATTACATATTCTATCCGCACAAGTCACTTCCAGAATGACCCAACCTAAAAATAATCTATATCTCGGAAACGGTAAGAGTTAGGTAGACAAAACCAGTATGGAATTGTAGATATTATTATTGGCTTTCAAATGAATGAATCCGATTACAAATCGCTTAAGTCGTTTCCGAGAAAAACGAAAATTACATATTCCATCCGCACAAGTCACTTCCAGAATGACCCAACCTAAAAATAATCTATATCTCAGAAACGGTTAGAGCTAGGTAGATAAAACCAGTATGGAATTGTAGATATTATTATTGGCTTTCAAATGAATCAATCCGATTGCAAATTGGTTAAGTCGTTTCCGAGAAAAACGAAAATTACATATTCCATCCGCACAAGTCACTTCCAGAATGACCCAACATAAAATTATTCTATATCTCGGAAACTGTGAGTGCTAGGTAGACAAAACCAGTATTGAATTGTAGATATTATTATTGGCTTTCAAATGAATCAATCCGATTGCAAATTGGTTAAGTCGTTTCCGAGAAAAACGAAAATTACATATTCCATCCGCACAAGTCACTTCCAGAATGACCCAACCTAAAAATAATCTATATCTCGGAAACTATGAGTGCTAGGTAGACAAAACCAGTATGGAATTGCAGATATTATTAATGGCTTTCAAATGAATCAATCCGATTACAAATCGCTTAAGTCGTTTCCGAGAAAAACGAAAATTACATATTCCATCCGCGCAAGTCACTTCCAGAATGACCCAACCTAAAAATAATCTATATCTCGGAAACTATGAGTGCTAGGTAGACAAAACCAGTATGGAATTGTAGATATTATTATTGGCTTTCAAATGAATCAATCCGATTGCAAATCGCTTAAGTCGTTTCCGAGAAAAACGAAAATTACATATTCCATCCGCACAAGTCACTTCCAGAATGACCCAACATAAAATTATTCTATATCTCGGAAACTGTGAGTGTTATGTAGACAAATCCAGTATGGAATTGTAGATATTATTATTGGCTTTCAAATGAATCAATCCGATTGCAAATCGGTTAAGTTGTTTTCGAGAAAAACGAAAATTACATATTCCATCCGCACAAGTCACTTCCAGAATGAACCAACATAAAATTATTCTATATCTCGGAAACTGTGAGTGCTAGGTAGACAAAACCAGTATTGAATTGTAGATATTATTATTGGCTTTCAAATGAATCAATCCGATTGCAAATTGGTTAAGTCGTTTCCGAGAAAAACGAAAATTACATATTCCATCCGCACAAGTCACTTCCAGAATGACCCAACATAAAATTATTCTATATCTCGGAAACTGTGAGTGCTAGGTAGACAAAACCAATATGGAATTGTAGATATTATTATTGGCTTTCAAGTGAATCAATCCGATTGCAAATCGGTTAAGTTGTTTTCGAGAAAAACGAAAATTACATATTCCATCCGCACAAGTCACTTCCAGAATGACCCAACCTAAAAATAATCTATATCTCGGAAACTATGAGTGCTAGGTAGACAAAACCAGTATGGAATTGTAGATATTATTATTGGCTTTCAAATGAATCAATCCGATTGCAAATCGGTTAAGTTGTTTTCGAGAAAAACGAAAATTACATATTCCATCCGCACAAGTCACTTCCAGAATGAACCAACATAAAATTATTCTATATCTCGGAAACTGTGAGTGCTAGGTAGACAAAACCAGTATGGAATTGTAGATATTATTATTGGCTTTCAAATGAATCAATCCGATTGCAAATTGGTTAAGTCGTTTCCGAGAAAAACGAAAATTACATATTCCATCCGCACAAGTCACTTCCAGAATGACCCAACATAAAATTATTCTATACCTCGGAAACTGTGAGTGCTAGGTAGACAAAACCAATATGGAATTGTAGATATTATTATTGGCTTTCAAGTGAATCAATCCGATTGCAAATCGGTTAAGTTGTTTTCGAGAAAAACGAAAATTACATATTCCATCCGCACAAGTCACTTCCAGAATGACCCAACCTAAAAATAATCTATATCTCGGAAACTATGAGTGCTAGGTAGACAAAACCAGTATGGAATTGTAGATATTATTATTGGCTTTCAAATGAATCAATCCGATTACAAATCGCTTAAGTCGTTTCCGAGAAAAACGAAAATTACATATTCCATCCGCACAATTCACTTCCAGAATGACCCAACCTAAAAATAATCTATATCTCGGAAACTATGAGTGCTAGGTAGACAAAACCAGTATGGAATTGTAGATATTATTATTGGCTTTCAAATGAATCAATCCGATTACAAATCGCTTAAGTCGTTTCCGAGAAAAACGAAAATTACATATTCCATCCGCACAAGTCACTTCCAGAATGACCCAACATAAAATTATTCTATATCTCGGAAACTGTGAGTGCTAGGTAGACAAAACCAGTATGGAATTGTAGATATTATTATTGGCTTTCAAATGAATCAATCCGATTGCAAATCGGTTAAGTTGTTTTCGAGAAAAACGAAAATTACATATTCCATCCGCACAAGTCACTTCCAGAATGACCCAACCTAAAAATAATCTATATCTCGGAAACTATGAGTGCTAGGTAGACAAAACCAGTATGGAATTGTAGATATTATTATTGGCTTTCAAATGAATCAATCCAATTGCAAATCGGTTAAGTTGTTTTCGAGAAAAACGAAAATTACATATTCCATCCGCACAAGTCACTTCCAGAATGACCCAACCTAAAAATAATCTATATCTCGGAAACTATGAGTGCTAGGTAGACAAAACCAGTATGGAATTGTAGATATTATTATTGGCTTTCAAATGAATCAATCCGATTACAAATCGCTTAAGTCGTTTCCGAGAAAAACGAAAATTACATATTCCATCCGCGCAAGTCACTTCCAGAATGACCCAACCTAAAAATAATCTATATCTCGGAAACGGTTAGAGCTAGGTAGATAAAACCAGTATGGAATTGTAGATATTATTATTGGCTTTCAAATGAATCAATCCGATTGCAAATTGGTTAAGTCGTTTCCGAGAAAAACGAAAATTACATATTCCAAAACCAGTATGGAATTGTAGATATTATTATTGGCTTTCAAATGAATCAATCCGATTGCAAATCGGTTAAGTTGTTTTCGAGAAAAACGAAAATTACATATTCCATCCGCACAATTCACTTCCAGAATGACCCAACCTAAAAATAATCTATATCTCGGAAACTATGAGTGCTAGGTAGACAAAACCAGTATGGAATTGTAGATATTATTATTGGCTTTCAAATGAATCAATCCGATTGCAAATCGGTTAAGTTGTTTCCGAGAAAAACGAAAATTACATATTCCATCCGCACAAGTCACTTCCAGAATGACCCAACCTAAAAATAATCTATATCTCGGAAACTATGAGTGCTAGGTAGACAAAACCAGTATGGAATTGTAGATATTATTATTGGCTTTCAAATGAATCAATCCGATTATAAATCGCTTAAGTCGTTTCCGAGAAAAACGAAAATTACATATTCCATCCGCACAAGTCACTTCCAGAATGACCCAACATAAAATTATTCTATATCTCGGAAACTGTGAGTGCTAGGTAGACAAAACCAGTATGGAATAGTAGATATTATTATTGGCTTTCAAATGAATCAATCCGATTGCAAATCGGTTAAGTTGTTTTCGAGAAAAACGAAAATTACATATTCCATCCGCACAAGTCACTTCCAGAATGACCCAACCTAAAAATAATCTATATGGCTTTCAAATGAATCAATCCGATTGCAAATCGGTTAAGTTGTTTTCGAGAAAAACGAAAATTACATATTCCATCCGCACAAGTCACTTCCAGAATGACCCAACCTAAAAATAATATATATCGCGGAAACTATAAGTGCTAGGTAGACAAAACCAGTATGGAATTGTAGATATTATTATTGGCTTTCAAATGAATCAATCCGATTACAAATCGCTTAAGTCGTTTCCGAGAAAAACGAAAATTACATATTCCATCCGCGCAAGTCACTTCCAGAATGACCCAACCTAAAAATAATCTATATCTCGGAAACTATGAGTGCTAGGTAGACAAAACCAGTATGGAATTGTAGATATTATTATTGGCTTTCAAATGAATCAATCCGATTGCAAATCGGTTAAGTTGTTTTCGAGAAAAACGAAAATTACATATTCCATCCGCACAAGTCACTTCCAGAATGACCCAACCTAAAAATAATCTATATCTCGGAAACTATGAGTGCTAGGTAGACAAAACCAGTATGGAATTGTAGATATTATTATTGGCTTTCAAATGAATCAATCCGATTACAAATCGCTTAAGTCGTTTCCGAGAAAAACGAAAATTACATATTCCATCCGCACAAGTCACTTCCAGAATGACCCAACCTAAAAATAATCTATATCTCGGAAACTATGAGTGCTAGGTAGACAAAACCAGTATGGAATTGTAGATATTATTATTGGCTTTCAAATGAATCAATCCGATTATAAATCGCTTAAGTCGTTTCCGAGAAAAACGAAAATTACATATTCCATCCGCACAAGTCACTTCCAGAATGACCCAACATAAAATTATTCTATATCTCGGAAACTGTAAGTGCTAGGTAGACAAAACCAGTATGGAATAGTAGATATTATTATTGGCTTTCAAATGAATCAATCCGATTGCAAATCGGTTAAGTTGTTTTCGAGAAAAACGAAAATTACATATTCCATCCGCACAAGTCACTTCCAGAATGACCCAACCTAAAAATAATCTATATCTCGGAAACGGTAAGAGTTAGGTAGACAAAACCAGTATGGAATTGTAGATATTATTACTGGCTTTCAAATGAATCAATCCGATTACAAATCGCTTAAGTCGTTTCCGGGAAAAACGAAAATTACATATTCCATCCGCACAAGTCACTTCCAGAATGACCCAACCTAAAACCAGTATGGAATTGTAGATATTATTATTGGCTTTCAAATGAATCAATCCGATTGCAAATCGCTTAAGTCGTTTCCGGGAAAAACGAAAATTACATATTCCATCCGCACAAGTCACTTCCAGAATGACCCAACATAAAATTATTCTATATCTCGGAAACTGTGAGTGTTATGTAGACAAATCCAGTATGGAATTGTAGATATTATTATTGGCTTTCAAATGAATCAATCCGATTGCAAATCGGTTAAGTTGTTTTCGAGAAAAACGAAAATTACATATTCCATCCGCACAAGTCACTTCCAGAATGAACCAACATAAAATTATTCTATATCTCGGAAACTGTGAGTGCTAGGTAGACAAAACCAGTATGGAATTGTAGATATTATTATTGGCTTTCAAGTGAATCAATCCGATTGCAAATCGGTTAAGTCGTTTCCGAGAAAAATGAAAATTACATATTCCATCCGCACAAGTCACTTCCAGAATGACCCAACCTAAAAATAATCTATATCTCGGAAACTATGAGTGCTAGGTAGACAAAACCAGTATGGAATTGTAGATATTATTATTGGCTTTCAAATGAATCAATCCGATTGCAAATCGGTTAAGTTGTTTTCGAGAAAAACGAAAATTACATATTCTATCCGCACAAGTCACTTCCAGAATGACCCAACCTAAAAATAATCTATATCTCGGAAACGGTAAGAGTTAGGTAGACAAAACCAGTATGGAATTGTAGATATTATTATTGGCTTTCAAATGAATCAATCCGATTGCAAATCGCTTAAGTCGTTTCCGAGAAAAACGAAAATTACATATTCCATCCGCACAAGTCACTTCCAGAATGAACCAGCATAAAATTATTCTATATCTCGGAAACTGTGAGTGCTAGGTAGACAAAACCAATATGGAATTGTAGATATTATTATTGGCTTTCAAGTGAATCAATCCGATTGCAAATCGGTTAAGTCGTTTCCGAGAAAAACGAAAATTACATATTCCATCCGCACAAGTCACTTCCAGAATGACCCAACCTAAAAATAATCTATATCTCGGAAACTATGAGTGCTAGGTAGACAAAACCAGTATGGAATTGTAGATTTTATTATTGGCTTTCAAATGAATTAATCCGATTATAAATCGCTTAAGTCGTTTCCGAGAAAAACGAAAATTACATATTCCATCCGCACAAGTCACTTTGAAATGAATTAATCCGATTGCAAATCGGTTAAGTTGTTTCCGAGAAAAACGAAAATTACATATTCCATCCGCGCAAGTCACTTCCAGAATGACCCAACCTAAAAATAATCTATATCTCGGAAACGGTTAGAGCTAGGTAGATAAAACCAGTATGGAATTGTAGATATTATTATTGGCTTTCAAATGAATCAATCCGATTGCAAATCGCTTAAGTCGTTTCCGAAAAAAACGAAAATTACATATTCCATCCGCACAAGTCACTTCCAGAATGACCCAACATAAATTTATTCTATATCTCGGAAACTGTGAGTGTTATGTAGACAAATCCAGTATGGAATTGTAGATATTATTATTGGCTTTCAAATGAATCAATCCGATTGCAAATCGGTTAAGTTGTTTTCGAGAAAAACGAAAATTACATATTCCATCCGCACAAGTCACTTCCAGAATGAACCAACATAAAATTATTCTATATCTCGGAAACTGTGAGTGCTAGGTAGACAAAACCAGTATGGAATTGTAGATATTTTTATTGGCTTTCAAATGAATCAATCCGATTGCAAATTGGTTAAGTCGTTTCCGAGAAAAACGAAAATTACATATTCCATCCGCACAAGTCACTTCCGGAATGACCCAACATAAAATTATTCTATATCTCGGAAACTGTGAGTGCTAGGTAGACAAAACCAATATGGAATTGTAGATATTATTATTGGCTTTCAAATGAATCAATCCGATTGCAAATCGGTTAAGTTGTTTTCGAGAAAAACGAAAATTACATATTCCATCCGCACAAGTCACTTCCAGAATGACCCAACCTAAAAATAATCTATATCTCGGAAACTATGAGTGCTAGGTAGACAAAACCAGTATGGAATTGTAGATATTATTATTGGCTTTCAAATGAATCAATCCGATTACAAATCGCTTAAGTCGTTTCCGAGAAAAACGAAAATTACATATTCCATCCGCACAAGTCACTTCCAGGATGACCCAACCTAAAAATAATCTATATCTCGGAAACGGTTAGAGCTAGGTAGACAAAACCAGTATGGAATTGTAGATATTATTATTGGCTTTCAAATGAATCAATCCGATTGCAAATTGGTTAAGTCGTTTCCGAGAAAAACGAAAATTACATATTCCATCCGCACAAGTCACTTCCAAAATGAACCAACATAAAAATATTCTATATCTCGGAAACTGTGAGTGCTAGGTAGACAAAACCAGTATGGAATTGTAGATATTATTATTGGCTTTCAAATGAATCAATCCGATTGCAAATCGGTTAAGTTGTTTTCGAGAAAAACGAAAATTACATATTCCATCCGCACAAGTCACTTCCAGAATGACCCAACATAAAATTATTCTATATCTCGGAAACTGTGAGTGTTATGTAGACAAATCCAGTATGGAATTGTAGATATTATTATTGGCTTTCAAATGAATCAATCCGGTTACAAATCGCTTAAGTCGTTTCCGAGAAAAACGAAAATTACATATTCCATCCGCACAAGTCACTTCCAGAATGAACCAGCATAAAATTATTCTACATCTCGGAAACTGTGAGTGCTAGGTAGATAAAACCAGTATGGAATTGTAGATATTATTATTGGCTTTCAAATGAATCAATCCGATTGCAAATCGCTTAAGTCGTTTCCGAGAAAAACGAAAATTACACATTCCATCCGCACAAGTCACTTCCAGAATGACCCAACATAAAATTATTCTATATCTCGGAAACTGTGAGTGTTATGTAGACAAATCCAGTATGGAATTGTAGATATTATTATTGGCTTTCAAATGAATCAATCCGATTGCAAATCGGTTAAGTTGTTTTCGAGAAAAACGAAAATTACATATTCCATCCGCACAAGTCACTTCCAGAATGAACCAACATAAAATTATTCTATATCTCGGAAACTGTGAGTGCTAGGTAGACAAAACCAGTATGGAATTGTAGATATTATTATTGGCTTTCAAATGAATCAATCCGATTGCAAATTGGTTAAGTCGTTTCCGAGAAAAACGAAAATTACATATTCCATCCGCACAAGTCACTTCCAGAATGACCCAACATAAAATTATTCTATATCTCGGAAACTGTGAGTGCTAGGTAGACAAAACCAATATGGAATTGTAGATATTATTATTGGCTTTCAAATGAATCAATCCGATTGGAAATCGGTTAAGTTGTTTTCGAGAAAAACGAAAATTACATATTCCATCCGCACAAGTCACTTCCAGAATGACCCAACCTAAAAATAATATATATCTCGGAAACTATGAGTGCTAGGTAGACAAAACCAGTATGGAATTGTAGATATTATTATTGGCTTTCAAATGAATCAATCCGATTACAAATCGGTTAAGTCGTTTCCGAGAAAAACGAAAATTACATATTCCATCCGCACTATTCACTTCCAGAATGACCCAACCTAAAAATAATCTATATCTCGGAAACTATGAGTGCTAGGTAGACAAAACCAGTATGGAATTGTAGATATTATTATTGGCTTTCAAATGAATCAATCCGATTGCAAATCGGTTAAGTTGTTTTCGAGAAAAACGAAAATTACATATTCCATCCGCACAAGTCACTTCCAGAATGACCCAACCTAAAAATAATCTATATCTCGGAAACTATGAGTGCTAGGTATACAAAACCAGTATGGAATTGAAGATATTATTATTGGCTTTCAAATGAATCAATCCGATTACAAATCGCTTAAGTCGTTTCCGAGAAAAACGAAAATTACATATTCCATCCGCACAAGTCACTTCCAGAATGAACCAACATAAAATTATTCTATATCTCGGAAACTGTGAGTGCTAGGTAGACAAAACCAGCATGGAATTGTAGATATTATTATTGGCTTTCAAATGAATCATTCCGATTGCAAATTGGTTAAGTCGTTTCCGAGAAAAACGAAAATTACATATTCCATCCGCACAAGTCACTTCCAGAATGACCCAACATAAAATTATTCTATATCTCGGAAACTGTGAGTGCTAGGTAGACAAAACCAATATGGAATTGTAGATATTATTATTGGCTTTCAAATGAATCAATCCGATTGCAAATCGGTTAAGTTGTTTTCGAGAAAAACGAAAATTACATATTCCATCCGCACAAGTCACTTCCAGAATAACCCAACCTAAAAATAATCTATATCTCGGAAACGGTAAGAGTTAGGTAGACAAAACCAGTATGGAATTGTAGATATTATTATTGGCTTTCAAATGAATCAATCCGATTACAAATCGCTTAAGTCGTTTCCGAGAAAAACGAAAATTACATATTCCATCCGCACAAGTCACCTCCAGAATGACCCAACCTAAAAATAATCTATATTTATCTACCGGTTAGAGCTAGGTAGATAAAACCAGTATGGAATTGTAGATATTATTATTGGCTTTCAAATGAATCAATCCGATTGCAAATTGGTTAAGTCGTTTCCGAGAAAAACGAAAATTACATATTCCATCCGCACAAGTCACTTCCAGAATGAACCAACATAAAATTATTCTATATCTCGGAAACTGTGAGTGCTAGGTAGACAAACCAGTAAGGAATTGTAGATATTATTATTGGCTTTCAAATGAATCAATCCGATTGCAAATCGGTTAAGTTGTTTTCGAGAAAAACGAAAATTACATATTCCATCCGCACAAGTCACTTCCAGAATGACCCAACCTAAAAATAATCTATATCTCGGAAACTATGAGTGCTAGGTAGACAAAACCAGTATGGAATTGTAGATATTATTATTGGCTTTCAAATGAATCAATCCGATTACAAATCGCTTTAGTCGTTTCCGAGAAAAACGAAAATTACATATTCCATCCGCACAAGTCACTTCCAGAATGACCCAACCTAAAAATAATCTATATCTCGGAAACGGTTAGAGCTAGGTAGATAAAACCAGTATGGAATTGTAGATATTATTATTGGCTTTCAAATGAATCAATCCGATTGCAAATTGGTTAAGTCGTTTCCGAGAAAAACGAAAATTACATATTCCATCCGCACAAGTCACTTCCAAAATGAACCAACATAAAAATATTCTATATCTCGGAAACTGTGAGTGCTAGGTAGACAAAACCAGTATGGAATTGTAGATATTATTATTGGCTTTCAAATGAATCAATCCGATTGCAAATCGGTTAAGTTGTTTTCGAGAAAAACGAAAATTACATATTCCATCCGCACAAGTCACTTCCAGAATGAACCAACATAAAATTATTCTATATCTCGGAAACTGTGAGTGCTAGGTAGACAAAACCAGTATGGAATTGTAGATATTTTTATTGGCTTTCAAATGAATCAATGTGATTGCAAATTGGTTAAGTCGTTTCCGAGAAAAACGAAAATTACATATTCCATCCGCACAAGTCACTTCCGGAATGACCCAACATAAAATTATTCTATATCTCGGAAACTGTGAGTGCTAGGTAGACAAAACCAATATGGAATTGTAGATATTATTATTGGCTTTCAAATGAATCAATCCGATTGCAAATCGGTTAAGTTGTTTTCGAGAAAAACGAAAATTACATATTCCATCCGCACAAGTCACTTGCAGAATGACCCAACCTAAAAATAATCTATATCTCGGAAACTATGAGTGCTAGGTAGACAAAACCAGTATGGAATTGTAGATATTATTATTGGCTTTCAAACGAATCAATCCGATTACAAATCGCTTAAGTCGTTTCCGAGAAAAACGAAAATTACATATTCCATCCGCACAAGTCACTTCCAGGATGATCCAACCTAAAAATAATCTATATCTCGGAAACGGTTAGAGCTAGGTAGATAAAACCAGTATGGAATTGTAGATATTATTATTGGCTTTCAAATGAATCAATCCGATTGCAAATTGGTTAAGTCGTTTCCGAGAAAAACGAAAATTACATATTCCATCCGCACAAGTCACTTCCAAAATGAACCAACATAAAAATATTCTATATCTCGGAAACTGTGAGTGCTAGGTAGACAAAACCAGTATGGAATTGTAGATATTATTATTGGCTTTCAAATGAATCAATCCGATTGCAAATCGGTTAAGTTGTTTTCGAGAAAAACGAAAATTACATATTCCATCCGCACAAGTCACTTCCAGAATGAACCAACATAAAATTATTCTATATCTCGGAAACTGTGAGTGCTAGGTAGACAAAACCAGTATGGAATTGTAGATATTTTTATTGGCTTTTAAATGAATCAATCCGATTGCAAATCGGTTAAGTTGTTTTCGAGAAAAACGAAAATTACATATTCCATCCGCACAAGTCACTTCCAGAATGAACCAACATAAAATTATTCTATATCTCGGAAACTATGAGTGCTAGGTAGACCCAACCTAAAAATAATCTATATCTCGGAAACTATGGGTGCTAGGTAGACAAAACCAGTATGGAATTGTAGATATTATTATTGGCTTTCAAATGAATCAATCCAATTGCAAATCGGTTAAGTTGTTTTCGAGAAAAACGAAAATTACATATTCCATCCGCACAAGTCACTTCCAGAATGACCCAACCTAAAAATAATCTATATCTCGGAAACTATGAGTGCTAGGTAGACAAAACCAGTATGGAATTGTAGATATTATTATTGGCTTTCAAATGAATCAATCCGATTACAAATCGCTTAAGTCGTTTCCGAGAAAAACGAAAATTACATATTCCATCCGCGCAAGTCACTTCCAGAATGACCCAACCTAAAAATAATCTATATCTCGGAAACGGTTAGAGCTAGGTAGATAAAACCAGTATGGAATTGTAGATATTATTATTGGCTTTCAAATGAATCAATCCGATTGCAAATTGGTTAAGTCGTTTCCGAGAAAAACGAAAATTACATATTCCATCCGCACAAGTCACTTCCAAAATGAACCAACATAAAAATATTCTATATCTCGGAAACTGTGAGTGCTAGGTAGACAAAACCAGTATGGAATTGTAGATATTATTATTGGCTTTCAAATGAATCAATCCGATTGCAAATCGGTTAAGTTGTTTTCGAGAAAAACGAAAATTACATATTCCATCCGCACAAGTCACTTCCAGAATGAACCAATATAAAATTATTCTATATCTCGGAAACTGTGAGTGCTAGGTAGACAAAACCAGTATGGAATTGTAGATATTATTATTGGCTTTCAAATGAATCAATCCGATTGCAAATTGGTTAAGTCGTTTCCGAGAAAAACGAAAATTACATATTCCATCCGCACAAGTCACTTCCAGAATGACCCAACATAAAATTATTCTATATCTCGGAAACTGTGAGTGCTAGGTAGACAAAACCAATATGGAATTGTAGATATTATTATTGGCTTTCAAATGAATCAATCCGATTGCAAATCGGTTAAGTTGTTTTCGAGAAAAACGAAAATTACATATTCCATCCGCACAAGTCACTTCCAGAATGACCCAACCTAAAAATAATCTATATCTCGGAAACTATAAGTGCTAGGTAGACAAAACCAGTATGGAATTGTAGATATTATTATTGGCTTTCAAATGAATCAATCCGATTACAAATCGCTTAAGTCGTTTCCGAGAAAAACGAAAATTACATATTCCATCCGCACAATTCACTTCCAGAATGACCCAACCTAAAAATAATCTATATCTCGGAAACTATGAGTGCTAGGTAGACAAAACCAGTATGGAATTGTAGATATTATTATTGGCTTTCAAATGAATCAATCCGATTGCAAATCGGTTAAGTTGTTTTCGAGAAAAACGAAAATTACATATTCCATCCGCACAATTCACTTCCAGAATGACCCAACCTAAAAATAATCTATATCTCGGAAACTATGAGTGCTAGGTAGACAAAACCAGTATGGAATTGTAGATATTATTATTGGCTTTCAAATGAATCAATCCGATTGCAAATCGGTTAAGTTGTTTCCGAGAAAAACGAAAATTACATATTCCATCCGCACAAGTCACTTCCAGAATGACCCAACCTAAAAATAATCTATATCTCGGAAACTATGAGTGCTAGGTAGACAAAACCAGTATGGAATTGTAGATATTATTATTGGCTTTCAAATGAATCAATCCGATTATAAATCGCTTAAGTCGTTTCCGAGAAAAACGAAAATTACATATTCCATCCGCACAAGTCACTTCCAGAATGACCCAACATAAAATTATTCTATATCTCGGAAACTGTGAGTGCTAGGTAGACAAAACCAGTATGGAATAGTAGATATTATTATTGGCTTTCAAATGAATCAATCCGATTGCAAATCGGTTAAGTTGTTTTCGAGAAAAACGAAAATTACATATTCCATCCGCACAAGTCACTTCCAGAATGACCCAACCTAAAAATAATCTATATGGCTTTCAAATGAATCAATCCGATTGCAAATCGGTTAAGTTGTTTTCGAGAAAAACGAAAATTACATATTCCATCCGCACAAGTCACTTCCAGAATGACCCAACCTAAAAATAATCTATATCTCGGAAACTATAAGTGCTAGGTAGACAAAACCAGTATGGAATTGTAGATATTATTATTGGCTTTCAAATGAATCAATCCGATTACAAATCGCTTAAGTCGTTTCCGAGAAAAACGAAAATTACATATTCCATCCGCGCAAGTCACTTCCAGAATGACCCAACCTAAAAATAATCTATATCTCGGAAACTATGAGTGCTAGGTAGACAAAACCAGTATGGAATTGTAGATATTATTATTGGCTTTCAAATGAATCAATCCGATTGCAAATCGGTTAAGTTGTTTTCGAGAAAAACGAAAATTACATATTCCATCCGCACAAGTCACTTCCAGAATGACCCAACCTAAAAATAATCTATATCTCGGAAACTATGAGTGCTAGGTAGACAAAACCAGTATGGAATTGTAGATATTATTATTGGCTTTCAAATGAATCAATCCGATTACAAATCGCTTAAGTCGTTTCCGAGAAAAACGAAAATTACATATTCCATCCGCACAAGTCACTTCCAGAATGACCCAACCTAAAAATAATCTATATCTCGGAAACTATGAGTGCTAGGTAGACAAAATCAGTATGGAATTGTAGATATTATTATTGGCTTTCAAATGAATCAATCCGATTATAAATCGCTTAAGTCGTTTCCGAGAAAAACGAAAATTACATATTCCATCCGCACAAGTCACTTCCAGAATGACCCAACATAAAATTATTCTATATCTCGGAAACTGTAAGTGCTAGGTAGACAAAACCAGTATGGAATAGTAGATATTATTATTGGCTTTCAAATGAATCAATCCGATTGCAAATCGGTTAAGTTGTTTTCGAGAAAAACGAAAATTACATATTCCATCCGCACAAGTCACTTCCAGAATGACCCAACCTAAAAATAATCTATATCTCGGAAACGGTAAGAGTTAGGTAGACAAAACCAGTATGGAATTGTAGATATTATTACTGGCTTTCAAATGAATCAATCCGATTACAAATCGCTTAAGTCGTTTCCGGGAAAAACGAAAATTACATATTCCATCCGCACAAGTCACTTCCAGAATGACCCAACCTAAAACCAGTATGGAATTGTAGATATTATTATTGGCTTTCAAATGAATCAATCCGATTGCAAATCGCTTAAGTCGTTTCCGGGAAAAACGAAAATTACATATTCCATCCGCACAAGTCACTTCCAGAATGACCCAACATAAAATTATTCTATATCTCGGAAACTGTGAGTGTTATGTAGACAAATCCAGTATGGAATTGTAGATATTATTATTGGCTTTCAAATGAATCAATCCGATTGCAAATCGGTTAAGTTGTTTTCGAGAAAAACGAAAATTACATATTCCATCCGCACAAGTCACTTCCAGAATGAACCAACATAAAATTATTCTATATCTCGGAAACTGTGAGTGCTAGGTAGACAAAACCAGTATGGAATTGTAGATATTATTATTGGCTTTCAAGTGAATCAATCCGATTGCAAATCGGTTAAGTCGTTTCCGAGAAAAATGAAAATTACATATTCCATCCGCACAAGTCACTTCCAGAATGACCCAACCTAAAAATAATCTATATCTCGGAAACTATGAGTGCTAGGTAGACAAAACCAGTATGGAATTGTAGATATTATTATTGGCTTTCAAATGAATCAATCCGATTGCAAATCGGTTAAGTTGTTTTCGAGAAAAACGAAAATTACATATTCTATCCGCACAAGTCACTTCCAGAATGACCCAACCTAAAAATAATCTATATCTCGGAAACGGTAAGAGTTAGGTAGACAAAACCAGTATGGAATTGTAGATATTATTATTGGCTTTCAAATGAATCAATCCGATTGCAAATCGCTTAAGTCGTTTCCGAGAAAAACGAAAATTACATATTCCATCCGCACAAGTCACTTCCAGAATGAACCAGCATAAAATTATTCTATATCTCGGAAACTGTGAGTGCTAGGTAGACAAAACCAATATGGAATTGTAGATATTATTATTGGCTTTCAAGTGAATCAATCCGATTGCAAATCGGTTAAGTCGTTTCCGAGAAAAACGAAAATTACATATTCCATCCGCACAAGTCACTTCCAGAATGACCCAACCTAAAAATAATCTATATCTCGGAAACTATGAGTGCTAGGTAGACAAAACCAGTATGGAATTGTAGATTTTATTATTGGCTTTCAAATGAATTAATCCGATTATAAATCGCTTAAGTCGTTTCCGAGAAAAACGAAAATTACATATTCCATCCGCACAAGTCACTTTGAAATGAATTAATCCGATTGCAAATCGGTTAAGTTGTTTCCGAGAAAAACGAAAATTACATATTCCATCCGCGCAAGTCACTTCCAGAATGACCCAACCTAAAAATAATCTATATCTCGGAAACGGTTAGAGCTAGGTAGATAAAACCAGTATGGAATTGTAGATATTATTATTGGCTTTCAAATGAATCAATCCGATTGCAAATCGCTTAAGTCGTTTCCGAAAAAAACGAAAATTACATATTCCATCCGCACAAGTCACTTCCAGAATGACCCAACATAAATTTATTCTATATCTCGGAAACTGTGAGTGTTATGTAGACAAATCCAGTATGGAATTGTAGATATTATTATTGGCTTTCAAATGAATCAATCCGATTGCAAATCGGTTAAGTTGTTTTCGAGAAAAACGAAAATTACATATTCCATCCGCACAAGTCACTTCCAGAATGAACCAACATAAAATTATTCTATATCTCGGAAACTGTGAGTGCTAGGTAGACAAAACCAGTATGGAATTGTAGATATTTTTATTGGCTTTCAAATGAATCAATCCGATTGCAAATTGGTTAAGTCGTTTCCGAGAAAAACGAAAATTACATATTCCATCCGCACAAGTCA
Organism: Stomoxys calcitrans; assembly: GCF_963082655.1. Lineage (NCBI taxonomy): Eukaryota > Metazoa > Arthropoda > Insecta > Diptera > Muscidae > Stomoxys > Stomoxys calcitrans. Next base: position 64,714,731 of record NC_081556.1, on the reverse strand, counting down.
CTTCCGGAATGACCCAACATAAAATTATTCTATATCTCGGAAACTGTGAGTGCTAGGTAGACAAAACCAATATGGAATTGTAGATATTATTATTGGCTTTCAAATGAATCAATCCGATTGCAAATCGGTTAAGTTGTTTTCGAGAAAAACGAAAATTACATATTCCATCCGCACAAGTCACTTCCAGAATGACCCAACCTAAAAATAATCTATATCTCGGAAACTATGAGTGCTAGGTAGACAAAACCAGTATGGAATTGTAGATATTATTATTGGCTTTCAAATGAATCAATCCGATTACAAATCGCTTAAGTCGTTTCCGAGAAAAACGAAAATTACATATTCCATCCGCACAAGTCACTTCCAGGATGACCCAACCTAAAAATAATCTATATCTCGGAAACGGTTAGAGCTAGGTAGACAAAACCAGTATGGAATTGTAGATATTATTATTGGCTTTCAAATGAATCAATCCGATTGCAAATTGGTTAAGTCGTTTCCGAGAAAAACGAAAATTACATATTCCATCCGCACAAGTCACTTCCAAAATGAACCAACATAAAAATATTCTATATCTCGGAAACTGTGAGTGCTAGGTAGACAAAACCAGTATGGAATTGTAGATATTATTATTGGCTTTCAAATGAATCAATCCGATTGCAAATCGGTTAAGTTGTTTTCGAGAAAAACGAAAATTACATATTCCATCCGCACAAGTCACTTCCAGAATGACCCAACATAAAATTATTCTATATCTCGGAAACTGTGAGTGTTATGTAGACAAATCCAGTATGGAATTGTAGATATTATTATTGGCTTTCAAATGAATCAATCCGGTTACAAATCGCTTAAGTCGTTTCCGAGAAAAACGAAAATTACATATTCCATCCGCACAAGTCACTTCCAGAATGAACCAGCATAAAATTATTCTACATCTCGGAAACTGTGAGTGCTAGGTAGATAAAACCAGTATGGAATTGTAGATATTATTATTGGCTTTCAAATGAATCAATCCGATTGCAAATCGCTTAAGTCGTTTCCGAGAAAAACGAAAATTACACATTCCATCCGCACAAGTCACTTCCAGAATGACCCAACATAAAATTATTCTATATCTCGGAAACTGTGAGTGTTATGTAGACAAATCCAGTATGGAATTGTAGATATTATTATTGGCTTTCAAATGAATCAATCCGATTGCAAATCGGTTAAGTTGTTTTCGAGAAAAACGAAAATTACATATTCCATCCGCACAAGTCACTTCCAGAATGAACCAACATAAAATTATTCTATATCTCGGAAACTGTGAGTGCTAGGTAGACAAAACCAGTATGGAATTGTAGATATTATTATTGGCTTTCAAATGAATCAATCCGATTGCAAATTGGTTAAGTCGTTTCCGAGAAAAACGAAAATTACATATTCCATCCGCACAAGTCACTTCCAGAATGACCCAACATAAAATTATTCTATATCTCGGAAACTGTGAGTGCTAGGTAGACAAAACCAATATGGAATTGTAGATATTATTATTGGCTTTCAAATGAATCAATCCGATTGCAAATCGGTTAAGTTGTTTTCGAGAAAAACGAAAATTACATATTCCATCCGCACAAGTCACTTCCAGAATGACCCAACCTAAAAATAATATATATCTCGGAAACTATGAGTGCTAGGTAGACAAAACCAGTATGGAATTGTAGATATTATTATTGGCTTTCAAATGAATCAATCCGATTACAAATCGCTTAAGTCGTTTCCGAGAAAAACGAAAATTACATATTCCATCCGCACTATTCACTTCCAGAATGACCCAACCTAAAAATAATCTATATCTCGGAAACTATGAGTGCTAGGTAGACAAAACCAGTATGGAATTGTAGATATTATTATTGGCTTTCAAATGAATCAATCCGATTGCAAATCGGTTAAGTTGTTTTCGAGAAAAACGAAAATTACATATTCCATCCGCACAAGTCACTTCCAGAATGACCCAACCTAAAAATAATCTATATCTCGGAAACTATGAGTGCTAGGTATACAAAACCAGTATGGAATTGAAGATATTATTATTGGCTTTCAAATGAATCAATCCGATTACAAATCGCTTAAGTCGTTTTCGAGAAAAACGAAAATTACATATTCCATCCGCACAAGTCACTTCCAGAATGAACCAACATAAAATTATTCTATATCTCGGAAACTGTGAGTGCTAGGTAGACAAAACCAGCATGGAATTGTAGATATTATTATTGGCTTTCAAATGAATCATTCCGATTGCAAATTGGTTAAGTCGTTTCCGAGAAAAACGAAAATTACATATTCCATCCGCACAAGTCACTTCCAGAATGACCCAACATAAAATTATTCTATATCTCGGAAACTGTGAGTGCTAGGTAGACAAAACCAATATGGAATTGTAGATATTATTATTGGCTTTCAAATGAATCAATCCGATTGCAAATCGGTTAAGTTGTTTTCGAGAAAAACGAAAATTACATATTCCATCCGCACAAGTCACTTCCAGAATAACCCAACCTAAAAATAATCTATATCTCGGAAACGGTAAGAGTTAGGTAGACAAAACCAGTATGGAATTGTAGATATTATTATTGGCTTTCAAATGAATCAATCCGATTACAAATCGCTTAAGTCGTTTCCGAGAAAAACGAAAATTACATATTCCATCCGCACAAGTCACCTCCAGAATGACCCAACCTAAAAATAATCTATATTTATCTACCGGTTAGAGCTAGGTAGATAAAACCAGTATGGAATTGTAGATATTATTATTGGCTTTCAAATGAATCAATCCGATTGCAAATTGGTTAAGTCGTTTCCGAGAAAAACGAAAATTACATATTCCATCCGCACAAGTCACTTCCAGAATGAACCAACATAAAATTATTCTATATCTCGGAAACTGTGAGTGCTAGGTAGACAAACCAGTAAGGAATTGTAGATATTATTATTGGCTTTCAAATGAATCAATCCGATTGCAAATCGGTTAAGTTGTTTTCGAGAAAAACGAAAATTACATATTCCATCCGCACAAGTCACTTCCAGAATGACCCAACCTAAAAATAATCTATATCTCGGAAACTATGAGTGCTAGGTAGACAAAACCAGTATGGAATTGTAGATATTATTATTGGCTTTCAAATGAATCAATCCGATTACAAATCGCTTTAGTCGTTTCCGAGAAAAACGAAAATTACATATTCCATCCGCACAAGTCACTTCCAGAATGACCCAACCTAAAAATAATCTATATCTCGGAAACGGTTAGAGCTAGGTAGATAAAACCAGTATGGAATTGTAGATATTATTATTGGCTTTCAAATAAATCAATCCGATTGCAAATCGCTTAAGTCGTTTCCGAGAAAAACGAAAATTACATATTCCATCCGCACAAGTCACTTCCAGAATGACCCAACATAAATTTATTCTATATCTCGGAAACTGTGAGTGTTATGTAGACAAATCCAATATGGAATTGTAGATATTATTATTGGCTTTCAAATGAATCAATCCGATTGCAAATCGGTTAAGTTGTTTTCGAGAAAAACGAAAATTACATATTCCATCCGCACAAGTCACTTCCAGAATGAACCAACATAAAATTATTCTATATCTCGGAAACTGTGAGTGCTAGGTAGACAAAACCAGTATGGAATTGTAGATATTTTTATTGGCTTTCAAATGAATCAATGTGATTGCAAATTGGTTAAGTCGTTTCCGAGAAAAACGAAAATTACATATTCCATCCGCACAAGTCACTTCCGGAATGACCCAACATAAAATTATTCTATATCTCGGAAACTGTGAGTGCTAGGTAGACAAAACCAATATGGAATTGTAGATATTATTATTGGCTTTCAAATGAATCAATCCGATTGCAAATCGGTTAAGTTGTTTTCGAGAAAAACGAAAATTACATATTCCATCCGCACAAGTCACTTGCAGAATGACCCAACCTAAAAATAATCTATATCTCGGAAACTATGAGTGCTAGGTAGACAAAACCAGTATGGAATTGTAGATATTATTATTGGCTTTCAAACGAATCAATCCGATTACAAATCGCTTAAGTCGTTTCCGAGAAAAACGAAAATTACATATTCCATCCGCACAAGTCACTTCCAGGATGATCCAACCTAAAAATAATCTATATCTCGGAAACGGTTAGAGCTAGGTAGATAAAACCAGTATGGAATTGTAGATATTATTATTGGCTTTCAAATGAATCAATCCGATTGCAAATTGGTTAAGTCGTTTCCGAGAAAAACGAAAATTACATATTCCATCCGCACAAGTCACTTCCAAAATGAACCAACATAAAAATATTCTATATCTCGGAAACTGTGAGTGCTAGGTAGACAAAACCAGTATGGAATTGTAGATATTATTATTGGCTTTCAAATGAATCAATCCGATTGCAAATCGGTTAAGTTGTTTTCGAGAAAAACGAAAATTACATATTCCATCCGCACAAGTCACTTCCAGAATGAACCAACATAAAATTATTCTATATCTCGGAAACTGTGAGTGCTAGGTAGACAAAACCAGTATGGAATTGTAGATATTTTTATTGGCTTTTAAATGAATCAATCCGATTGCAAATCGGTTAAGCTGTTTTCGAGAAAAACGAAAATTACATATTCCATCCGCACAAGTCACTTCCAGAATGAACCAACATAAAATTATTCTATATCTCGGAAACTATGAGTGCTAGGTAGACCCAACCTAAAAATAATCTATATCTCGGAAACGGTAAGAGTTAGGTAGACAAAACCAGTATGGAATTGTAGATATTATTATTGGCTTTCAAATGAATCAATCCGATTACAAATCGCTTAAATCGTTTCCGAGAAAAACGAAAATTACATATTCCATCCGCACAATTCACTTCCAGAATGACCCAACCTAAAAATAATCTATATCTCGGAAACTATGAGTGCTAGGTAGACAAAACCAGTATGGAATTGTAGATATTATTATTGGCTTTCAAATGAATCAATCCGATTATAAATCGCTTAAGTCGTTTCCGAGAAAAACGAAAATTACATATTCCATCCGCACAAGTCACTTCCAGAATGACCCAACATAAAATTATTCTATATCTCGGAAACTGTGAGTGCTAGGTAGACAAAACCAGTATGGAATTGTAGATATTATTATTGGCTTTCAAATGAATCTATCCGATTGCAAATCGGTTAAGTTGTTTTCGAGAAAAACGAAAATTACATATTCCATCCGCACAAGTCACTTCCAGAATGACCCAACCTAAAAATAATCTATATCTCGGAAACGGTAAGAGTTAGGTAGACAAAACCAGTATGGAATTGTAGATATTATTATTGGCTTTCAAATGAATCAATCCGATTACAAATCGCTTAAGTCGTTTCCGAGAAAAACGAAAATTACATATTCCATCCGCACAAGTCACTTCCAGAATGACCCAACCTAAAAATAATCTATATCTCGGAAACGGTTAGAGCTAGGTAGATAAAACCAGTATGGAATTGTAGATATTATTATTGGCTTTCAAATGAATCAATCCGATTGCAAATTGGTTAAGTCGTTTCCGAGAAAAACGAAAATTACATATTCCATCCGCACAAGTCACTTCCAGAATGAACCAGCATAAAATTATTCTATATCTCGGAAACTGTGAGTGCTAGGTAGACAAAACCAGTATGGAATTGTAGATATTATTATTGGCTTTCAAATGAATCAATCCGATTGCAAATCGGTTAAGTTGTTTTCGAGAAAAACGAAAATTACATATTCCATCCGCACAAGTCACTTCCAGAATGACCCAACCTAAAAATAATCTATATCTCGGAAACTATGAGTGCTAGGTAGACAAAACCAGTATGGAATTGTAGATATTATTATTGGCTTTCAAATGAATCAATCCGATTGCAAATCGCTTAAGTCGTTTCCGAGAAAAACGAAAATTACATATTCCATCCGCACAAGTCACTTCCAGAATGACCCAACATAAAATTATTCTATATCTCGGAAACTGTGAGTGTTATGTAGACAAATCCAGTATGGAATTGTAGATATTATTATTGGCTTTCAAATGAATCAATCCGATTGCAAATCCGTTAAGTTCTTTTCGAGAAAAACGAAAATTACATATTCCATCCGCACAAGTCACTTCCAGAATGAACCAACATAAAATTATTCTATATCTCGGAAACTGTGAGTGCTAGGTAGACAAAACCAGTATTGAATTGTAGATATTATTATTGGCTTTCAAATGAATCAATCCGATTGCAAATTGGTTAAGTCGTTTCCGAGAAAAACGAAAATTACATATTCCATCCGCACAAGTCACTTCCAGAATGACCCAACATAAAATTATTCTATATCTCGGAAACTGTGAGTGCTAGGTAGACAAAACCAATATGGAATTGTAGATATTATTATTGGCTTTCAAGTGAATCAATCCGATTGCAAATCGGTTAAGTTGTTTTCGAGAAAAACGAAAATTATATATTCCATCCGCACAAGTCACTTCCAGAATGACCCAACCTAAAAATAATCTATATCTCGGAAACTATGAGTGCTAGGTAGACAAAACCAGTATGGAATTGTAGATATTATTATTGGCTTTCAAATGAATCAATCCGATTGCAAATCGGTTAAGTTGTTTTCGAGAAAAACGAAAATTACATATTCTATCCGCACAAGTCACTTCCAGAATGACCCAACCTAAAAATAATCTATAGCTCGGAAACGGTGAGAGCTAGGTAGACAAAACCAGTATGGAATTGTAGATATTATTATTGGCTTTCAAATGAATGAATCCGATTACAAATCGCTTAAGTCGTTTCCGAGAAAAACGAAAATTACATTTCCATCCGCACAAGTCACTTCCAGAATGACCCAACCTAAAAATAATCTATATCTCGGAAACGGTTAGAGCTAGGTAGATAAAACCAGTATGGAATTGTAGATATTATTATTGGCTTTCAAATGAATCAATCCGATTGCAAATTGGTTAAGTCGTTTCCGAGAAAAACGAAAATTACATATTCCATCCGCACAAGTCACTTCCAGAATGAACCAGCATAAAATTATTCTATATCTCGGAAACTGTGAGTGCTAGGTAGACAAAACCAGTATGGAATTGTAGATATTATTATTGGCTTTCAAATGAATCAATCCGATTACAAATCGCTTAAGTCGTTTCCGAGAAAAACGAAAATTACATATTCCATCCGCACAATTCACTTCCAGAATGACCCAACCTAAAAATAATCTATATCTCGGAAACTATGAGTGCTAGGTAGACAAAACCAGTATGGAATTGTAGATATTATTATTGGCTTTCAAATGAATCAATCCGATTATAAATCGCTTAAGTCGTTTCCGAGAAAAACGAAAATTACATATTCCATCCGCACAAGTCACTTCCAGAATGACCCAACATAAAATTATTCTATATCTCGGAAACTGTGAGTGCTAGGTAGACAAAACCAGTATGGAATTGTAGATATTATTATTGGCTTTCAAATGAATCTATCCGATTGCAAATCGGTTAAGTTGTTTTCGAGAAAAACGGAAATTACATATTCCATCCGCACAAGTCACTTCCAGAATGACCCAACCTAAAAATAATCTATATCTCGGAAACGGTAAGAGTTAGGTAGACAAAACCAGTATGGAATTGTAGATATTATTATTGGCTTTCAAATGAATCAATCCGATTACAAATCGCTTAAGTCGTTTCCGAGAAAAACGAAAATTACATATTCCATCCGCACAAGTCACTTCCAGAATGACCCAACCTAAAAATAATCTATATCTCGGAAACGGTTAGAGCTAGGTAGATAAAACCAGTATGGAATTGTAGATATTATTATTGGCTTTCAAATGAATCAATCCGATTGCAAATTGGTTAAGTCGTTTCCGAGAAAAACGAAAATTACATATTCCATCCGCACAAGTCACTTCCAGAATGAACCAGCATAAAATTATTCTATATCTCGGAAACTGTGAGTGCTAGGTAGACAAAACCAGTATGGAATTGTAGATATTATTATTGGCTTTCAAATGAATCAATCCGATTGCAAATCGGTTAAGTTGTTTTCGAGAAAAACGAAAATTACATATTCCATCCGCACAAGTCACTTCCAGAATGACCCAACCTAAAAATAATCTATATCTCGGAAACTATGAGTGCTAGGTAGACAAAACCAGTATGGAATTGTAGATATTATTATTGGCTTTCAAATGAATCAATCCGATTGCAAATCGCTTAAGTCGTTTCCGAGAAAAACGAAAATTACATATTCCATCCGCACAAGTCACTTCCAGAATGACCCAACATAAAATTATTCTATATCTCGGAAACTGTGAGTGTTATGTAGACAAATCCAGTATGGAATTGTAGATATTATTATTGGCTTTCAAATGAATCAATCCGATTGCAAATCCGTTAAGTTGTTTTCGAGAAAAACGAAAATTACATATTCCATCCGCACAAGTCACTTCCAGAATGAACCAACATAAAATTATTCTATATCTCGGAAACTGTGAGTGCTAGGTAGACAAAACCAGTATTGAATTGTAGATATTATTATTGGCTTTCAAATGAATCAATCCGATTGCAAATTGGTTAAGTCGTTTCCGAGAAAAACGAAAATTACATATTCCATCCGCACAAGTCACTTCCAGAATGACCCAACATAAAATTATTCTATATCTCGGAAACTGTGAGTGCTAGGTAGACAAAACCAATATGGAATTGTAGATATTATTATTGGCTTTCAAGTGAATCAATCCGATTGCAAATCGGTTAAGTTGTTTTCGAGAAAAACGAAAATTATATATTCCATCCGCACAAGTCACTTCCAGAATGACCCAACCTAAAAGTAATCTATATCTCGGAAACTATGAGTGCTAGGTAGACAAAACCAGTATGGAATTGTAGATATTATTATTGGCTTTCAAATGAATCAATCCGATTGCAAATCGGTTAAGTTGTTTTCGAGAAAAACGAAAATTACATATTCTATCCGCACAAGTCACTTCCAGAATGACCCAACCTAAAAATAATCTATAGCTCGGAAACGGTGAGAGCTAGGTAGACAAAACCAGTATGGAATTGTAGATATTATTATTGGCTTTCAAATGAATGAATCCGATTACAAATCGCTTAAGTCGTTTCCGAGAAAAACGAAAATTACATATTCCATCCGCACAAGTCACTTCCAGAATGACCCAACCTAAAAATAATCTATATCTCGGAAACGGTTAGAGCTAGGTAGATAAAACCAGTATGGAATTGTAGATATTATTATTGGCTTTCAAATGAATCATTCCGATTGCAAATTGGTTAAGTCGTTTCCGAGAAAAACGAAAATTACATATTCCATCCGCACAAGTCACTTCCAGAATGAACCAGCATAAAATTATTCTATATCTCGGAAACTGTGAGTGCTAGGTAGACAAAACCAGTATGGAATTGTAGATATTATTATTGGCTTTCAAATGAATCAATCCGATTGCAAATCGGTTAAGTTGTTTTCGAGAAAAACGAAAATTACATATTCCATCCGCACAAGTCACTTCCAGAATGAACCAGCATAAAATTATTCTATATGTCGGAAACTGTGAGTGCTAGGCAGACAAAACCAGTATGGAATTGAAGATATTATTATTGGCTTTCAAATGAATCAATCCGATTGCAAATCGGTTAAGTTGTTTTCGAGAAAAACGAAAATTACATATTCCATCCGCACAAGTCACTTCCAGAATGACCCAACCTAAAAATAATCTATATCTCGGAAACGGTAAGAGTTAGGTAGACAAAACCAGTATGGAATTGTAGATATTATTATTGGCTTTCAAATGAATCAATCCGATTACAAATCGCTTAAGTCGTTTCCGAGAAAAACGAAAATTACATATTCCATCCGCACAAGTCACTTCCAGAATGACCCAACCTAAAAATAATCTATATCTCGGAAACGGTTAGAGCTAGGTAGACAAAACCAGTATGGAATTGTAGATATTATTATTGGCTTTCAAATGAATCAATCCGATTGCAAATCGGTTAAGTTGTTTTCGAGAAAAACGAAAATTACATATTCCATCCGCACAAGTCACTTCCAGAATGACCCAACCTAAAAATAATCTATATCTCGGAAACTATGAGTGCTAGGTAGACAAAACGAGTATGGAATTGTAGATATTATTATTGGCTTTCAAATGAATCAATCCGATTACAAATCGCTTAAGTCGTTTCCGAGAAAAACGAAAATTACATATTCCATCCGCGAAAGTCACTTCCAGAATGACCCAACCTAAAAATAATCTATATCTCGGAAACGGTTAGAGCTAGGTAGATAAAACCAGTATGGAATTGTAGATATTATTATTGGCTTTCAAATGAATCAATCCGATTGCAAATCGCTTAAGTCGTTTCCGAGAAAAACGAAAATTACATATTCCATCCGCACAAGTCACTTCCAGAATGACCCAACATAAAATTATTCTATATCTCGGAAACTATGAGTGTTATGTAGACAAATCCAGTATGGAATTGTAGATATTATTATTGGCTTTCAAATGAATCAATCCGATTACAAATCTCTTAAGTCGTTTCCGAGAAAAACGAAAATTACATATTCCATCCGCACAAGTCACTTCCAGAATGAACCAGCATAAAATTATTCTATATCTCGGAAACTGTGAGTGCTAGGTAGACAAAACCAGTATGGAATTGTAGATATTATTATTGGCTTTCAAATGAATCAATCCAATTGCAAATCGGTTAAGTTGTTTTCGAGAAAAACGAAAATTACATATTCCATCCGCACAAGTCACTTCCAGAATGACCCAACCTAAAAATAATCTATATCTCGGAAACTATGAGTGCTAGGTAGACAAAAACAGTATGGAATTGTAGATATTATTATTGGCTTTCAAATGAATCAATCCGATTACAAATCGCTTAAGTCGTTTCCGAGAAAAACGAAAATTACATATTCCATCCGCGCACGTCACTTCCAGAATGACCCAACCTAAAAATAATCTATATCTCGGAAACGGTTAGAGCTATGTAGATAAAACCAGTATGGAATTGTAGATATTATTATTGGCTTTCAAATGAATCAATCCGATTGCAAATCGCTTAAGTCGTTTCCGAGAAAAACGAAAATTACATATTCCATCCGCACAAGTCACTTCCAGAATGACCCAACATAAAATTATTCTATATCTCGGAAACTGTGAGTGTTATGTAGACAAATCCAGTATGGAATTGTAGATATTATTATTGGCTTTCAAATGAATCAATCCGATTGCAAATCGGTTAAGTTGTTTTCGAGAAAAACGAAAATTACATATTCCATCCGCACAAGTCACTTCCAGAATGAACCAACATAAAATTATTCTATATCTCGGAAACTGTGAGTGCTAGGTAGACAAAACCAGTATGGAATTGTAGATATTATTATTGGCTTTCAAATGAATCAATCCGATTGCAAATTGGTTAAGTCGTTTCCGAGAAAAACGAAAATTATATATTCCATCCGCACAAGTCACTTCCAGAATGACCCAACATAAAATTATTCTATATCTCGGAAACTGTGAGTGCTAGGAAACAGAACCAATATGGAATTGTAGATATTATTATTGGCTTTCAAATGAATCAATCCGATTGCAAATCGGTTAAGTTGTTTTCGAGAAAAACGAAAATTACATATTCCATCCGCACAAGTCACTTCCAGAATGACCCAACCTAAAAATAATCTATATCTCGGAAACGGTTAGAGCTAGGTAGATAAAACCAGTATGGAATTGTAGATATTATTATTGGCTTTCAAATGAATCAATCCGATTGCAAATCGCTTAAGTCGTTTCCGAGAAAAACGAAAATTACATATTCCATCCGCACAAGTCACTTCCAGAATGACCCAACATAAAATTATTCTATATCTCGGAAACTGTGAGTGTTATGTAGACAAATCCAGTATGGAATTGTAGATATTATTATTGGCTTTCAAATGAATCAATCCGATTGCAAATCGGTTAAGTTGTTTTCGAGAAAAACGAAAATTACATATTCCATCCGCACAAGTCACTTCCAGAATGAACCAACATAAAATTATTCTATATCTCGGAAACTGTGAGTGCTAGGTAGACAAAACCAGTATGGAATTGTAGATATTATTATTGGCTTTCAGATGAATCAATCCGATTACAAATCGCTTAAGTCGTTTCCGAGAAAAACGAAAATTACATATTCCATCCGCACAATTCACTTCCAGAATGACCCAACCTTAAAATAATCTATATCTCGGAAACTATGAGTGCTAGGTAGACAAAACCAGTATGGAATTGTAGATATTATTATTGGCTTTCAAATGAATCAATCCGATTGCAAATCGGTTAAGTTGTTTTCGAGAAAAACGAAAATTACATATTCCATCCGCACAAGTCACTTCCAGAATGACCCAACCTAAAAATAATCTATATCTCGGAAACTATGAGTGCTAGGTAGACAAAACCAGTATGGAATTGTAGATATTATTATTGGCTTTCAAATGAATCAATCCGATTACAAATCGCTTAAGTCGTTTTCGAGAAAAACGAAAATTACATATTCCATCCGCACAAGTCACTTCCAGAATGAACCAACATAAAATTATTCTATATCTCGGAAACTGTGAGTGCTAGGTAGACAAAACCAGTATGGAATTGTAGATATTATTATTGGCTTTCAAATGAATCATTCCGATTGCAAATTGGTTAAGTCGTTTCCGAGAAAAACGAAAATTACATATTCCATCCGCACAAGTCACTTCCAGAATGACCCAACATAAAATTATTCTATATCTCGGAAACTGTGAGTGCTAGGTAGACAAAACCAATATGGAATTGTAGATATTATTATTGGCTTTCAAATGAATCAATCCGATTGCAAATCGGTTAAGTTGTTTTCGAGAAAAACGAAAATTACATATTCCATCCGCACAAGTCACTTCCAGAATAACCCAACCAAAAATAATCTATATCTCGGAAACGGTAAGAGTTAGGTAGACAAAACCAGTGTGGAATTGTAGATATTATTATTGGCTTTCAAATGAATCAATCCGATTACAAATCGCTTAAGTCGTTTCCGAGAAAAACGAAAATTACATATTCCATCCGCACAAGTCACTTCCAGAATGACCCAACCTAAAAATAATCTATATCACGAAAACGGTTAGAGCTAGGTAGACAAAACCAATATGGAATTGTAGATATTATTATTGGCTTTCAAATGAATCAATCCGATTGCAAATCGGTTAAGTTGTTTTCGAGAAAAACGAAAATTACATATTCCATCCGCACAAGTCACTTCCAGAATGACCCAACCTAAAAATAATCTATATCTCGGAAACTATGAGTGCTAGGTAGACAAAACCAGTATGGAATTGTAGATATTATTATTGGCTTTCAAATGAATCAATCCGATTACAAATCGCTTAAGTCGTTTCCGAGAAAAACGAAAATTACTTATTCCATCCGCACAATTCACTTCCAGAATGACCCAACCTAAAAATAATCTATATCTCGGAAACTATGAGCGCTAGGTAGACAAAACCAGTATGGAATTGTAGATATTATTATTGGCTTTCAAATGAATCAATCCGATTGCAAATCGGTTAAGTTGTTTTCGAGAAAAACGAAAATTACATATTCCATCCGCACAAGTCACTTCCAGAATGACCCAACCTAAAAATAATCTATATCTCGGAAACTATGAGTGCTAGGTAGACAAAACCAGTATGGAATTGTAGATATTATTATTGGCTTTCAAATGAATCAATCCGATTACAAATCGCTTAAGTTGTTTTCGAGAAAAACGAAAATTACATATTCCATCCGCACAAGTCACTTCCAGAATGAACCAACATAAAATTATTCTATATCTCGGAAACTGTGAGTGCTAGGTAGACAAAACCAGTATGGAATTGTAGATATTATTATTGACTTTCAAATGAATCATTCCGATTGCAAATTGGTTAAGTCGTTTCCGAGAAAAACGAAAATTACATATTCCATCCGCACAAGTCACTTCCAGAATGACCCAACATAAAATTATTCTATATCTCGGAAACTGTGAGTGCTAGGTAGACAAAACCAATATGGAATTGTAGATATTATTATTGGCTTTCAAATGAATCAATCCGATTGCAAATCGGTTAAGTTGTTTTCGAGAAAAACGAAAATTACATATTCCATCCGCACAAGTCACTTCCAGAATAACCCAACCAAAAATAATCTATATCTCGGAAACGGTAAGAGTTAGGTAGACAAAACCAGTATGGAATTGTAGATATTATTATTGGCTTTCAAATGAATCAATCCGATTACAAATCGCTTAAGTCGTTTCCGAGAAAAACGAAAATTACATATTCCATCCGCACAAGTCACTTCCAGAATGACCCAACCTAAAAATAATCTATATCACGAAAACGGTTAGAGCTAGGTAGATAAAACCAGTATGAAATTGTAGATATTATTATTGGCTTTCAAATGAATCAATCCGATTGCAAATCGGTTAAGTCGTTTCCGAGAAAAACGAAAATTACATATTCCATCCGCACAAGTCACTTTCAGAATGAACCAACATAAAATTATTCTATATCTCGGAAACTGTGAGTGCTAGGTAGACAAAACCAGTATGGAATTGTAGATATTATTATTGGCTTTCAAATGAATCAATCCGATTGCAAATCGGTTAAGTTGTTTTCGAGAAAAACGAAAATTACATATTCCATCCGCACAAGTCACTTCCAGAATGAACCAACATAAAATTATTCTATATCTCGGAAACTGTGAGTGCTAGGTAGACAAAACCAGTATGGAATTGTAGATATTATTATTGGCTTTCAAATGAATCAATCCGATTGCAAATTGGTTAAGTCGTTTCCGAGAAAAACGAAAATTACATATTCCATCCGCACAAGTCACTTCCAGAATGACCCAACATAAAATTATTCTATATCTCGGAAACTGTGAGTGCTAGGTAGACAGAACCAATATGGAATTGTAGATATTATTATTGGCTTTCAAATGAATCAATCCGATTGCAAATCGGTTAAGTTGTTTTCGAGAAAAACGAAAATTACATATTCCATCCGCACAAGTCACTTCCAGAATGACCCAACCTAAAAATAATCTATATCTCGGAAACTATGAGTGCTAGGTAGACAAAACCAGTATGGAATTGTAGATATTATTATTGGCTTTCAAATGAGTCAATCCGATTACAAATCGCTTAAGTCGTTTCCGAGAAAAACGAAAATTACATATTCCATCCGCACAATTCACTTCCAGAATGACCCAACCTAAAAATAATCTATATCTCGGAAACTATGAGTGCTAGGTAGACAAAACCAGTATGGAATTGTAGATATTATTATTGGCTTTCAAATGAATCAATCCGATTGCAAATCGGTTAAGTTGTTTTCGAGAAAAACGAAAATTACATATTCCATCCGCACAAGTCACTTCCAGAATGACCCAACCTAAAAATAATCTATATCTCGGAAACTATGAGTGCTAGGTAGACAAAACCAGTATGGAATTGTAGATATTATTATTGGCTTTCAAATTAATCATTCCGATTGCAAATTGGTTAAGTCGTTTCCGAGAAAAACGAAAATTACATATTCCATCCGCACAAGTCACTTCCAGAATGACCCAACATAAAATTATTCTATATCTCGGAAACTGTGAGTGCTAGGTAGACAAAACCAATATGGAATTGTAGATATTATTATTGGCTTTCAAATGAATCAATCCGATTGCAAATCGGTTAAGTTGTTTTCGAGAAAAACGAAAATTACATATTCCATCCGCACAAGTCACTTCCAGAATAACCCAAACAAAAATAATCTATATCTCGGAAACGGTAAGAGTTAGGTAGACAAAACCAGTATGGAATTGTAGATATTATTATTGGCTTTCAAATGAATCAATCCGATTACAAATCGCTTAAGTCGTTTCCGAGAAAAACGAAAATTACATATTCCATCCGCACAAGTCACTTCCAGAATGACCCAACCTAAAAATAATCTTATCACGAAAACGGTTAGAGCTAGGTAGACAAAACCAATATGGAATTGTAGATATTATTATTGGCTTTCAAATGAATCAATCCGATTGCAAATCGGTTAAGTTGTTTTCGAGAAAAACGAAAATTACATATTCCATCCGCACAAGTCACTTCCAGAATGACCCAACCTAAAAATAATCTATATCTCGGAAACTATGAGTGCTAGGTAGACAAAACCAGTATGGAATTGTAGATATTATTATTGGCTTTCAAATGAATCAATCCGATTACAAATCGCTTAAGTCGTTTCCGAGAAAAACGAAAATTACTTATTCCATCCGCACAATTCACTTCCAGAATGACCCAACCTAAAAATAATCTATATCTCGGAAACTATGAGTGCTAGGTAGACAAAACCAGTATGGAATTGTAGATATTATTATTGGCTTTCAAATGAATCAATCCGATTGCAAATCGGTTAAGTTGTTTTCGAGAAAAACGAAAATTACATATTCCATCCGCACAAGTCACTTCCAGAATGACCCAACCTAAAAATAATCTATATCTCGGAAACTATGAGTGCTAGGTAGACAAAACCAGTATGGAATTGTAGATATTATTATTGGCTTTCAAATGAATCAATCCGATTACAAATCGCTTAAGTTGTTTTCGAGAAAAACGAAAATTACATATTCCATCCGCACAAGTCACTTCCAGAATGACCCAACATAAAATTATTCTATATCTCGGAAACTGTGAGTGCTAGGTAGACAAAACCAATATGGAATTGTAGATATTATTATTGGCTTTCAAATGAATCAATCCGATTGCAAATCGGTTAAGTTGTTTTCGAGAAAACGAAAATTACATATTCCATCCGCACAAGTCACTTCCAGAATGACCCAACCAAAAATAATCTATATCTCGGAAACGGTAAGAGTTAGGTCGACAAAACCAGTATGGAATTGTAGATATTATTATTGGCTTTCAAATGAATCAATCCGATTACAAATCGCTTAAGTCGTTTCCGAGAAAAACGAAAATTACATATTCCATCCGCACAAGTCACTTCCAGAATGACCCAACCTAAAAATAATCTATATCACGAAAACGGTTAGAGCTAGGTAGATAAAACCAGTATGGAATTGTAGATATTATTATTGGCTTTCAAATGAATCAATCCGATTGCAAATCGGTTAAGTCGTTTCCGAGAAAAACGAAAATTACATATTCCATCCGCACAAGTCACTTCCAGAATGAACCAACATAAAATTATTCTATATCTCGGAAACTGTGAGTGCTAGGTAGACAAAACCAGTATGGAATTGTAGATATTATTATTGGCTTTCAAATGAATCAATCCGATTGCAAATCGGTTAAGTTGTTTTCGAGAAAAACGAAAATTACATATTCCATCCGCACAAGTCACTTCCAGAATGACCCAACCTAAAAATAATCTATATCTCGGAAACTATGAGTGCTAGGTAGACAAAACCAGTATGGAATTGTAGATATTATTATTGGCTTTCAAATGAATCAATCCGATTACAAATCGCTTAAGTCGTTTCCGAGAAAAACGAAAATTACATATTCCATCCGCGCAAGTCACTTCCAGAATGACCCAACCTAAAAATAATCTATATCTCGGAAACGGTTAGAGCTATGTAGATAAAACCAGTATGGAATTGTAGATATTATTATTGGCTTTCAAATGAATCAATCCGATTGCAAATCGCTTAAGTCGTTTTCGAGAAAAACGAAAATTACATATTCCATCCGCACAAGTCACTTCCAGAATGAACCAACATAAAATTATTCTATATCTCGGAAACTGTGAGCGCTAGGTACACAAAACCAGTATGGAATTGTAGATATTATTATTGGCTTTCAAATGAATCAATCCGATTGCAAATTGGTTAAGTCGTTTCCGAGAAAAACGAAAATTATATATTCCATCCGCACAAGTCACTTCCAGAATGAACCAGCATAAAATTATTCTATATCTCGGAAACTGTGAGTGCTAGGTAGACAAAACCAGTATGGAATTGTAGATATTATTATTGGCTTTCAAATGAATCAATCCGATTGCAAATCGGTTAAGTTGTTTTCGAGAAAAACGAAAATTACATATTCCATCCGCACAAGTCACTTCCAGAATGACCCAACCTAAAAATAATCTATATCTCGGAAACTATGAGTGCTAGGTAGACAAAACCAGTATGGAATTGCAGATATTATTATTGGCTTTCAAATGAATCAATCCGATTACAAATCGCTTAAGTCGTTTCCGAGAAAAACGAAAATTACATATTACATCCGCGCAAGTCACTTCCAGAATGACCCAACCTAAAACTAATCTATATCTCGGAAACTATGAGTGCTAGGTAGACAAATCCAGTATGGAATTGTAGATATTATTATTGGCTTTCAAATGAATCAATCCGATTGCAAATCGGTTAAGTTGTTTTCGAGAAAAACGAAAATTACATATTCCATCCGCACAAGTCACTTCCAGGATGAACCAACATAAAATTATTCGATATCTCGGAAACTGTGAGTGCTAGGTAGACAAAACCAATATGGAATTGTAGATATTATTATTGGCTTTCAAATGAATCAATCCGATTGCAAATTGGTTAAGTCGTTTCCGAGAAAAACGAAAATTACATATTCCATCCGCACAAGTCACTTCCAGAATGACCCAACATAAAATTATTCTATACCTCGGAAACTGTGAGTGCTAGGTAGACAAAACCAATATGGAATTGTAGATATTATTATTGGCTTTCAAGTGAATCAATCCGATTGCAAATCGGTTAAGTTGTTTTCGAGAAAAACGAAAATTACATATTCCATCCGCACAAGTCACTTCCAGAATGACCCAACCTAAAAATAATCTATATCTCGGAAACTATGAGTGCTAGGTAGACAAAACCAGTATGGAATTGTAGATATTATTATTGGCTTTCAAATGAATCAATCCGATTACAAATCGCTTAAGTCGTTTCCGAGAAAAACGAAAATTACATATTCCATCCGCACAAGTCACTTCCAGAATGACCCAACCTAAAAATAATCTATATCTCGGAAACGGTAAGAGTTAGGTAGACAAAACCAGTATGGAATTGTAGATATTATTATTGGCTTTCAAATGAATCAATCCGATTACAAATCGGTTAAGTCGTTTCCGAGAAAAACGAAAATTACATATTCCATCCGCACAAGTCACTTCCAGAATGAACCAACATAAAATTATTCTATATCTCGGAAACTGTGAGTGCTAGGTAGACAAAACCAGTATGGAATTGTAGATATTATTATTGGCTTTCAAATGAATCAATCCGATTGCAAATCGGTTAAGTTGTTTTCGAGAAAAACGAAAATTACATATTCCATCCGCACAAGTCACTTCCAGAATGACCCAACCTAAAAATAATCTATATCTCGGAAACTATGAGTGCTAGGTAGACAAAACCAGTATGGAATTGTAGATATTATTATTGGCTTTCAAATGAATCAATCCGATTACAAATCGCTTAAGTCGTTTCCGAGAAAAACGAAAATTACATATTCCATCCGCGCAAGTCACTTCCAGAATGACCCAACCTAAAAATAATCTATATCTCGGAAACGGTTAGAGCTATGTAGATAAAACCAGTATGGAATTGTAGATATTATTATTGGCTTTCAAATGAATCAATCCGATTGCAAATCGCTTAAGTCGTTTTCGAGAAAAACGAAAATTACATATTCCATCCGCACAAGTCACTTCCAGAATGAACCAACATAAAATTATTCTATATCTCGGAAACTGTGAGCGCTAGGTACACAAAACCAGTATGGAATTGTAGATATTATTATTGGCTTTCAAATGAATCAATCCGATTGCAAATTGGTTAAGTCGTTTCCGAGAAAAACGAAAATTATATATTCCATCCGCACAAGTCACTTCCAGAATGAACCAGCATAAAATTATTCTATATCTCGGAAACTGTGAGTGCTAGGTAGACAAAACCAGTATGGAATTGTAGATATTATTATTGGCTTTCAAATGAATCAATCCGATTGCAAATCGGTTAAGTTGTTTTCGAGAAAAACGAAAATTACATATTCCATCCGCACAAGTCACTTCCAGAATGACCCAACCTAAAAATAATCTATATCTCGGAAACTATGAGTGCTAGGTAGACAAAACCAGTATGGAATTGCAGATATTATTATTGGCTTTCAAATGAATCAATCCGATTACAAATCGCTTAAGTCGTTTCCGAGAAAAACGAAAATTACATATTACATCCGCGCAAGTCACTTCCAGAATGACCCAACCTAAAACTAATCTATATCTCGGAAACTATGAGTGCTAGGTAGACAAATCCAGTATGGAATTGTAGATATTATTATTGGCTTTCAAATGAATCAATCCGATTGCAAATCGGTTAAGTTGTTTTCGAGAAAAACGAAAATTACATATTCCATCCGCACAAGTCACTTCCAGGATGAACCAACATAAAATTATTCGATATCTCGGAAACTGTGAGTGCTAGGTAGACAAAACCAATATGGAATTGTAGATATTATTATTGGCTTTCAAATGAATCAATCCGATTGCAAATTGGTTAAGTCGTTTCCGAGAAAAACGAAAATTACATATTCCATCCGCACAAGTCACTTCCAGAATGACCCAACATAAAATTATTCTATACCTCGGAAACTGTGAGTGCTAGGTAGACAAAACCAATATGGAATTGTAGATATTATTATTGGCTTTCAAGTGAATCAATCCGATTGCAAATCGGTTAAGTTGTTTTCGAGAAAAACGAAAATTACATATTCCATCCGCACAAGTCACTTCCAGAATGACCCAACCTAAAAATAATCTATATCTCGGAAACTATGAGTGCTAGGTAGACAAAACCAGTATGGAATTGTAGATATTATTATTGGCTTTCAAATGAATCAATCCGATTACAAATCGCTTAAGTCGTTTCCGAGAAAAACGAAAATTACATATTCCATCCGCACAAGTCACTTCCAGAATGACCCAACCTAAAAATAATCTATATCTCGGAAACGGTAAGAGTTAGGTAGACAAAACCAGTATGGAATTGTAGATATTATTATTGGCTTTCAAATGAATCAATCCGATTACAAATCGCTTAAGTCGTTTCCGAGAAAAACGAAAATTACATATTCCATCCGCACAAGTCACTTCCAGAATGACCCAACCTAAAAATAATCTATATCTCGGAAACGGTTAGAGCTAGATAGACAAAACCAGTATGGAATTGTAGATATTATTATTGGCTTTCAAATGAATCAATCCGATTGCAAATCGGTTAAGTTGTTTTCGAGAAAAACGAAAATTACATATTCCATCCGCACAAGTCACTTCCAGAATGACCCAACCTAAAAATAATCTATATCTCGGAAACTATGAGTGCTAGGTAGACAAAACGAGTATGGAATTGTAGATATTATTATTGGCTTTCAAATGAATCAATCCGATTACAAATCGCTTAAGTCGTTTCCGAGAAAAACGAAAATTACATATTCCATCCGCGAAAGTCACTTCCAGAATGACCCAACCTAAAAATAATCTATATCTCGGAAACGGTTAGAGCTAGGTAGATAAAACCAGTATGGAATTGTAGATATTATTATTGGCTTTCAAATGAATCAATCCGATTGCACATCGCTTAAGTCGTTTCCGAGAAAAACGAAAATTACATATTCCATCCGCACAAGTCACTTCCAGAATGACCCAACATAAAATTATTCTATATCTCGGAAACTATGAGTGTTATGTAGACAAATCCAGTATGGAATTGTAGATATTATAATTGGCTTTCAAATGAATCAATCCGATTACAAATCGCTTAAGTCGTTTCCGAGAAAAACGAAAATTACATATTCCATCCGCACAAGTCACTTCCAGAATGACCCAACCTAAAAATAATCTATATCTCGGAAACGGTTAGAGCTAGGTAGATAAAACCAGTATGGAATTGTAGATATTATTATTGGCTTTCAAATGAATCAATCCGATTGCAAATCGCTTAAGTCGTTTCCGAGAAAAACGAAAATTACATATTCCATCCGCACAAGTCACTTCCAGAATGACCCAACATAAAATTATTCTATATCTCGGAAACTGTGAGTGTTATGTAGACAAAACCAGTATGGAATTGTAGATATTATTATTGGCTTTCAAATGAATCAATCCGATTGCAAATTGGTTAAGTCGTTTCCGAGAAAAACGAAAATTATATATTCCATCCGCACAAGTCACTTCCAGAATGACCCAACATAAAATTATTCTATATCTCGGAAACTGTGAGTGCTAGGAAACAGAACCAATATGGAATTGTAGATATTATTATTGGCTTTCAAATGAATCAATCCGATTACAAATCGCTTAAGTCGTTTCCGAGAAAAACGAAAATTACATATTCCATCCGCACAAGTCACTTCCAGAATGACCCAACCTAAAAATAATCTATATCTCGGAAACGGTTAGAGCTAGGTAGATAAAACCAGTATGGAATTGTAGATATTATTATTGGCTTTCAAATGAATCAATCCGATTGCAAATCGCTTAAGTCGTTTCCGAGAAAAACGAAAATTACATATTCCATCCGCACAAGTCACTTCCAGAATGACCCAACATAAAATTATTCTATATCTCGGAAACTGTGAGTGTTATGTAGACAAATCCAGTATCGAATTGTACATATTATTATTGGCTTTCAAATGAATCAATCCGATTGCAAATCGGTTAAGTTGTTTTCGAGAAAAACGAAAATTACATATTCCATCCGCACAAGTCACTTCCAGAATGAACCAACATAAAATTATTCTATATCTCGGAAACTGTGAGTGCTAGGTAGACAAAACCAGTATGGAATTGTAGATATTACTATTGGCTTTCAAATGAATCAATCCGATTGCAAATTGGTTAAGTCGTTTCCGAGAAAAACGAAAATTACATATTCCATCCGCACAAGTCACTTCCAGAATGACCCAACATAAAATTATTCTATATCTCGGAAACTGTGAGTGCTAGGTAGACAGAACCAATATGGAATTGTAGATATTATTATTGGCTTTCAAATGAATCAATCCGATTGCAAATCGGTTAAGTTGTTTTCGAGAAAAACGAAAATTACATATTCCATCCGCACAAGTCACTTCCAGAATGAACCAACATAAAATTATTCTATATCTCGGAAACTGTGAGTGCTAGGTAGACAAAACCAATATGGAATTGTAGATATTATTATTGGCTTTCAAATGAATCAATCCGATTGCAAAACGGTTAAGTTGTTTTCGAGAAAAACGAAAATTACATATTCCATCCGCACAAGTCACTTCCAGAATAACCCAACCAAAAATAATCTATATCTCGGAAACGGTAAGAGTTAGGTAGACAAAACCAGTATGGAATTGTAGATATTATTATTGGCTTTCAAATGAATCAATCCGATTACAAATCGCTTAAGTCGTTTCCGAGAAAAACGAAAATTACATATTCCATCCGCACAAGTCACTTCCAGAATGACCCAACCTAAAAATAATCTATATCACGAAAACGGTTAGAGTTAGGTAGATAAAACCAGTATGGAATTGTAGATATTATTATTGGCTTTCAAATGAATCAATCCGATTGCAAATCGGTTAAGTCGTTTCCGAGAAAAACGAAAATTACATATTCCATCCGCACAAGTCACTTCCAGAATGAACCAACATAAAATTATTCTATATCTCGGAAACTGTGAGTGCTAGGTAGACAAAACCAGTATGGAATTGTAGATATTATTATTGGCTTTCAAATGAATCAATCCGATTGCAAATCGGTTAAGTTGTTTTCGAGAAAAACGAAAATTACATATTCCATCCGCACAAGTCACTTCCAGAATGACCCAACCTAAAAATAATCTAATCTCGGAAACTATGAGTGCTAGGTAGACAAAACCAGTATGGAATTGTAGATATTATTATTGGCTTTCAAATGAATCAATCCGATTACAAATCGCTTAAGTCGTTTCCGAGAAAAACGAAAATTACATATTCCATCCGCGCAAGTCACTTCCAGAATGACCCAACCTAAAAATAATCTATATCTCGGAAACGGTTAGCGCTAGGTAGATAAAACCAGTATGGAATTGTAGATATTATTATTGGCTTTCAAATGAATCAATCCGATTGCAAATCGCTTAAGTCGTTTTCGAGAAAAACGAAAATTACATATTCCATCCGCACAAGTCACTTCCAGAATGAACCAACATAAAATTATTCTATATCTCGGAAACTGTGAGTGCTAGGTAGACAAAACCAGTATGGAATTGTAGATATTTTTATTGGCTTTCAAATGAATCAATCCGATTGCAAATTGGTTAAGTCGTTTCCGAGAAAAACGAAAATTACATATTCCATCCGCACATGTCACTTCCAGAATGACCCAACATAAAATTATTCTATATCTCGGAAACTGTGAGTGCTAGGTAGACAAAACCAATATGGAATTGTAGATATTATTATTGGCTTTCAAATGAATCAATCCGATTGCAAATCGGTTAAGTTGTTTTCGAGAAAAACGAAAATTACATATTCCATCCGCACAAGTCACTTCCAGAATGACACAACCTAAAAATAATCTATATCTCGGAAACTATGAGTGCTAGGTAGACAAAACCAGTATGGAATTGTAGATATTATTATTGGCTTTCAAATGAATCAATCCGATTACAAATCGCTTAAGTCGTTTCCGAGAAAAACGAAAATTACATATTCCATCCGCACAAGTCACTTCCAGGATGACCCAACCTAAAAATAATCTATATCTCGGAAACGGTTAGAGCTAGGTAGATAAAACCAGTATGGAATTGTAGATATTATTATTGGCTTTCAAATGAATCAATCCGATTGCAAATTGGTTAAGTCGTTTCCGAGAAAAACGAAAATTACATATTCCATCCGCACAAGTCACTTCCAAAATGAACCAACATAAAAATATTCTATATCTCGGAAACTGTGAGTGCTAGGTAGACAAAACCAGTATGGAATTGTGGATATTATTCTTGGCTTTCAAATGAATCAATCCGATTGCAAATCGGTTAAGTTGTTTTCGAGAAAAACGAAAATTACATATTCCATCCGCACAAGTCACTTCCAGAATGAACCAACATAAAATTATTCTATATCTCGGAAACTGTGAGTGCTAGGTAGACAAAACCAGTATGGAATTGTAGATATTATTATTGGCTTTCAAATGAATCAATCCGATTGCAAATCGGTTAAGTTGTTTTCGAGAAAAACGAAAATTACATATTCCATCCGCACAAGTCACTTCCAGAATGACCCAACCTAAAAATAATCTAATCTCGGAAACTATGAGTGCTAGGTAGACAAAACCAGTATGGAATTGTAGATATTATTATTGGCTTTCAAATGAATCAATCCGATTACAAATCGCTTAAGTCGTTTCCGAGAAAAACGAAAATTACATATTCCATCCGCGCAAGTCACTTCCAGAATGACCCAACCTAAAAATAATCTATATCTCGGAAACGGTTAGCGCTAGGTAGATAAAACCAGTATGGAATTGTAGATATTATTATTGGCTTTCAAATGAATCAATCCGATTGCAAATCGCTTAAGTCGTTTTCGAGAAAAACGAAAATTACATATTCCATCCGCACAAGTCACTTCCAGAATGAACCAACATAAAATTATTCTATATCTCGGAAACTGTGAGTGCTAGGTAGACAAAACCAGTATGGAATTGTAGATATTTTTATTGGCTTTCAAATGAATCAATCCGATTGCAAATTGGTTAAGTCGTTTCCGAGAAAAACGAAAATTACATATTCCATCCGCACATGTCACTTCCAGAATGACCCAACATAAAATTATTCTATATCTCGGAAACTGTGAGTGCTAGGTAGACAAAACCAATATGGAATTGTAGATATTATTATTGGCTTTCAAATGAATCAATCCGATTGCAAATCGGTTAAGTTGTTTTCGAGAAAAACGAAAATTACATATTCCATCCGCACAAGTCACTTCCAGAATGACACAACCTAAAAATAATCTATATCTCGGAAACTATGAGTGCTAGGTAGACAAAACCAGTATGGAATTGTAGATATTATTATTGGCTTTCAAATGAATCAATCCGATTACAAATCGCTTAAGTCGTTTCCGAGAAAAACGAAAATTACATATTCCATCCGCACAAGTCACTTCCAGGATGACCCAACCTAAAAATAATCTATATCTCGGAAACGGTTAGAGCTAGGTAGATAAAACCAGTATGGAATTGTAGATATTATTATTGGCTTTCAAATGAATCAATCCGATTGCAAATTGGTTAAGTCGTTTCCGAGAAAAACGAAAATTACATATTCCATCCGCACAAGTCACTTCCAAAATGAACCAACATAAAAATATTCTATATCTCGGAAACTGTGAGTGCTAGGTAGACAAAACCAGTATGGAATTGTGGATATTATTCTTGGCTTTCAAATGAATCAATCCGATTGCAAATCGGTTAAGTTGTTTTCGAGAAAAACGAAAATTACATATTCCATCCGCACAAGTCACTTCCAGAATGAACCAACATAAAATTATTCTATATCTCGGAAACTGTGAGTGCTAGGTAGACAAAACCAGTATGGAATTGTAGATATTATTATTGGCTTTCAAATGAATCAATCCGATTGCAAATTGGTTAAGTCGTTTCCGAGAAAAACGAAAATTACATATTCCATCCGCACAAGTCACTTCCAGAATGACCCAACATAAAATTATTCTATATCTCGGAAACTGTGAGTGCTAGGTAGACAAAACCAATATGGAATTGTAGATATTATTATTGGCTTTCAAATGAATCATTCCGATTGCAAATTGGTTAAGTCGTTTCCGAGAAAAACGAAAATTACATATTCCATCCGCACAAGTCACTTCCATAATGACCCAACATAAAATTATTCTATATCTCGGAAACTGTGAGTGCTAGGTAGACAAAACCAATATGGAATTGTAGATATTATTATTGGCTTTCAAATGAATCAATCCGATTGCAAATCGGTTAAGTTGTTTTCGAGAAAAACGAAAATTACATATTCCATCCGCACAAGTCACTTCCAGAATGACCCAACCTAAAAATAATCTATATCTCGGAAACTATAAGTGCTAGGTAGACAAAACCAGTATGGAATTGTAGATATTATTATTGGCTTTCAAATGAATCAATCCGATTACAAATCGCTTAAGTCGTTTCCGAGAAAAACGAAAATTACATATTCCATCCGCACAATTCACTTCCAGAATGACCCAACCTAAAAATAATCTATATCTCGGAAACTATGAGTGCTAGGTAGACAAAACCAATGTGGAATTGTAGATATTATTATTGGCTTTCAAATGAATCAATCCGATTGCAAATCGGTTAAGTTGTTGTCGAGAAAACGAAAATTACATATTCCATCCGCACAAGTCACTTCCAGAATGACCCAACCTAAAAATAATCTATATCTCGGAAACTATGAGTGCTAGGTAGACAAAACCAGTATGGAATTGTAGATATTATTATTGGCTTTCAAATGAATCAATCCGATTACAAATCGCTTAAGTCGTTTTCGAGAAAAACGAAAATTACATATTCCATCCGCACAAGTCACTTCCAGAATGAACCAACATAAAGTTATTCTATATCTCGAAAACTGTGAGTGCTAGGTAGACAAAACCAGTATGGAATTGTAGATATTATTATTGGCTTTCAAATGAATCATTCCGATTGCAAATTGGTTAAGTCGTTTCCGAGAAAAACGAAAATTACATATTCCATCCGCACAAGTCACTTCCAGAATGACCCAACATAAAATTATTCTATATCTCGGAAACTGTGAGTGTTATGTAGACAAAACCAGTATGGAATTGTAGATATTATTATTGGCTTTCAAATGAATCAATCCGATTGCAAATTGGTTAAGTCGTTTCCGAGAAAAACGAAAATTATATATTCCATCCGCACAAGTCACTTCCAGAATGACCCAACATAAAATTATTCTATATCTCGGAAACTGTGAGTGCTAGGAAACAGAACCAATATGGAATTGTAGATATTATTATTGGCTTTCAAATGAATCAATCCGATTACAAATCGCTTAAGTCGTTTCCGAGAAAAACGAAAATTACATATTCCATCCGCACAAGTCACTTCCAGAATGACCCAACCTAAAAATAATCTATATCTCGGAAACGGTTAGAGCTAGGTAGATAAAACCAGTATGGAATTGTAGATATTATTATTGGCTTTCAAATGAATCAATCCGATTGCAAATCGCTTAAGTCGTTTCCGAGAAAAACGAAAATTACATATTCCATCCGCACAAGTCACTTCCAGAATGACCCAACATAAAATTATTCTATATCTCGGAAACTGTGAGTGTTATGTAGACAAATCCAGTATCGAATTGTACATATTATTATTGGCTTTCAAATGAATCAATCCGATTGCAAATCGGTTAAGTTGTTTTCGAGAAAAACGAAAATTACATATTCCATCCGCACAAGTCACTTCCAGAATGAACCAACATAAAATTATTCTATATCTCGGAAACTGTGAGTGCTAGGTAGACAAAACCAGTATGGAATTGTAGATATTACTATTGGCTTTCAAATGAATCAATCCGATTGCAAATTGGTTAAGTCGTTTCCGAGAAAAACGAAAATTACATATTCCATCCGCACAAGTCACTTCCAGAATGACCCAACATAAAATTATTCTATATCTCGGAAACTGTGAGTGCTAGGTAGACAGAACCAATATGGAATTGTAGATATTATTATTGGCTTTCAAATGAATCAATCCGATTGCAAATCGGTTAAGTTGTTTTCGAGAAAAACGAAAATTACATATTCCATCCGCACAAGTCACTTCCAGAATGAACCAACATAAAATTATTCTATATCTCGGAAACTGTGAGTGCTAGGTAGACAAAACCAATATGGAATTGTAGATATTATTATTGGCTTTCAAATGAATCAATCCGATTGCAAAACGGTTAAGTTGTTTTCGAGAAAAACGAAAATTACATATTCCATCCGCACAAGTCACTTCCAGAATAACCCAACCAAAAATAATCTATATCTCGGAAACGGTAAGAGTTAGGTAGACAAAACCAGTATGGAATTGTAGATATTATTATTGGCTTTCAAATGAATCAATCCGATTACAAATCGCTTAAGTCGTTTCCGAGAAAAACGAAAATTACATATTCCATCCGCACAAGTCACTTCCAGAATGACCCAACCTAAAAATAATCTATATCACGAAAACGGTTAGAGTTAGGTAGATAAAACCAGTATGGAATTGTAGATATTATTATTGGCTTTCAAATGAATCAATCCGATTGCAAATCGGTTAAGTCGTTTCCGAGAAAAACGAAAATTACATATTCCATCCGCACAAGTCACTTCCAGAATGAACCAACATAAAATTATTCTATATCTCGGAAACTGTGAGTGCTAGGTAGACAAAACCAGTATGGAATTGTAGATATTATTATTGGCTTTCAAATGAATCAATCCGATTGCAAATCGGTTAAGTTGTTTTCGAGAAAAACGAAAATTACATATTCCATCCGCACAAGTCACTTCCAGAATGACCCAACCTAAAAATAATCTAATCTCGGAAACTATGAGTGCTAGGTAGACAAAACCAGTATGGAATTGTAGATATTATTATTGGCTTTCAAATGAATCAATCCGATTACAAATCGCTTAAGTCGTTTCCGAGAAAAACGAAAATTACATATTCCATCCGCGCAAGTCACTTCCAGAATGACCCAACCTAAAAATAATCTATATCTCGGAAACGGTTAGCGCTAGGTAGATAAAACCAGTATGGAATTGTAGATATTATTATTGGCTTTCAAATGAATCAATCCGATTGCAAATCGCTTAAGTCGTTTTCGAGAAAAACGAAAATTACATATTCCATCCGCACAAGTCACTTCCAGAATGAACCAACATAAAATTATTCTATATCTCGGAAACTGTGAGTGCTAGGTAGACAAAACCAGTATGGAATTGTAGATATTTTTATTGGCTTTCAAATGAATCAATCCGATTGCAAATTGGTTAAGTCGTTTCCGAGAAAAACGAAAATTACATATTCCATCCGCACATGTCACTTCCAGAATGACCCAACATAAAATTATTCTATATCTCGGAAACTGTGAGTGCTAGGTAGACAAAACCAATATGGAATTGTAGATATTATTATTGGCTTTCAAATGAATCAATCCGATTGCAAATCGGTTAAGTTGTTTTCGAGAAAAACGAAAATTACATATTCCATCCGCACAAGTCACTTCCAGAATGACACAACCTAAAAATAATCTATATCTCGGAAACTATGAGTGCTAGGTAGACAAAACCAGTATGGAATTGTAGATATTATTATTGGCTTTCAAATGAATCAATCCGATTACAAATCGCTTAAGTCGTTTCCGAGAAAAACGAAAATTACATATTCCATCCGCACAAGTCACTTCCAGGATGACCCAACCTAAAAATAATCTATATCTCGGAAACGGTTAGAGCTAGGTAGATAAAACCAGTATGGAATTGTAGATATTATTATTGGCTTTCAAATGAATCAATCCGATTGCAAATTGGTTAAGTCGTTTCCGAGAAAAACGAAAATTACATATTCCATCCGCACAAGTCACTTCCAAAATGAACCAACATAAAAATATTCTATATCTCGGAAACTGTGAGTGCTAGGTAGACAAAACCAGTATGGAATTGTGGATATTATTCTTGGCTTTCAAATGAATCAATCCGATTGCAAATCGGTTAAGTTGTTTTCGAGAAAAACGAAAATTACATATTCCATCCGCACAAGTCACTTCCAGAATGAACCAACATAAAATTATTCTATATCTCGGAAACTGTGAGTGCTAGGTAGACAAAACCAGTATGGAATTGTAGATATTATTATTGGCTTTCAAATGAATCAATCCGATTGCAAATTGGTTAAGTCGTTTCCGAGAAAAACGAAAATTACATATTCCATCCGCACAAGTCACTTCCAGAATGACCCAACATAAAATTATTCTATATCTCGGAAACTGTGAGTGCTAGGTAGACAAAACCAATATGGAATTGTAGATATTATTATTGGCTTTCAAATGAATCATTCCGATTGCAAATTGGTTAAGTCGTTTCCGAGAAAAACGAAAATTACATATTCCATCCGCACAAGTCACTTCCATAATGACCCAACATAAAATTATTCTATATCTCGGAAACTGTGAGTGCTAGGTAGACAAAACCAATATGGAATTGTAGATATTATTATTGGCTTTCAAATGAATCAATCCGATTGCAAATCGGTTAAGTTGTTTTCGAGAAAAACGAAAATTACATATTCCATCCGCACAAGTCACTTCCAGAATGACCCAACCTAAAAATAATCTATATCTCGGAAACTATAAGTGCTAGGTAGACAAAACCAGTATGGAATTGTAGATATTATTATTGGCTTTCAAATGAATCAATCCGATTACAAATCGCTTAAGTCGTTTCCGAGAAAAACGAAAATTACATATTCCATCCGCACAATTCACTTCCAGAATGACCCAACCTAAAAATAATCTATATCTCGGAAACTATGAGTGCTAGGTAGACAAAACCAATATGGAATTGTAGATATTATTATTGGCTTTCAAATGAATCAATCCGATTGCAAATCGGTTAAGTTGTTGTCGAGAAAACGAAAATTACATATTCCATCCGCACAAGTCACTTCCAGAATGACCCAACCTAAAAATAATCTATATCTCGGAAACTATGAGTGCTAGGTAGACAAAACCAGTATGGAATTGTAGATATTATTATTGGCTTTCAAATGAATCAATCCGATTACAAATCGCTTAAGTCGTTTTCGAGAAAAACGAAAATTACATATTCCATCCGCACAAGTCACTTCCAGAATGAACCAACATAAAGTTATTCTATATCTCGAAAACTGTGAGTGCTAGGTAGACAAAACCAGTATGGAATTGTAGATATTATTATTGGCTTTCAAATGAATCATTCCGATTGCAAATTGGTTAAGTCGTTTCCGAGAAAAACGAAAATTACATATTCCATCCGCACAAGTCACTTCCAGAATGACCCAACATAAAATTATTCTATATCTCGGAAACTGTGAGTGCTAGGTAGACAAAACCAATATGGAATTGTAGATATTATTATTGGCTTTCAAATGAATCAATCCGATTGCAAATCGGTTAAGTTGTTTTCGAGAAAAACGAAAATTACATATTCCATCCGCACAAGTCACTTCCAGAATGACCCAACCTAAAAATAATCTATATCTCGGAAACGGTAAGAGTTAGGTAGACAAAACCAGTATGGAATTGTAGATATTATTATTGGCTTTCAAATGAATCAATCCGATTGCAAATTGGTTAAGTCGTTTCCGAGAAAAACGAAAATTACATATTCCATCCGCACAAGTCACTTCCAGAATGAACCAGCATAAAATTATTCTATATCTCGGAAACTGTGAGTGCTAGGTAGACAAAACCAGTATGGAATTGTAGATATTATTATTGGCTTTCAAATGAATCAATCCGATTGCAAATCGGTTAAGTTGTTTTCGAGAAAAACGAAAATTACATATTCCATCCGCACAAGTCACTTCCAGAATGACCCAACCTAAAACTAATCTATACCTCGGAAACGGTGAAAGATGGGTGACAAACCCAGTATGGAATTGTAGATATTATTATTGGCTTTCAAATGAATCAATCCGATTGCAAATTGGTTAAGTCGTTTCCGAGAAAAACGAAAATTACATATTCCATCCGCACAAGTCACTTCCAGAATGACCCAACATAAAATTATTCTATATCTCGGAAACTGTGAGTGCTAGGTAGACAAAACCAATATGGAATTGTAGATATTATTATTGGCTTTCAAATGAATCAATCCGATTGCAAATCGCTTAAGTCGTTTCCGAGAAAAACGAAAATTACATATTCCATCCGCACAAGTCACTTCCAGAATGAACCAACATAAAATTATTCTATATCTCGGAAACTGTGAGTGCTAGGTAGACAAAACCAGTATGGAATTGTAGATATTTTTATTGGCTTTCAAATGAATCAATCCGATTGCAAATTGGTTAAGTCGTTTCCGAGAAAAACGAAAATTACATATTCCATCCGCACATGTCACTTCCAGAATGACCCAACATAAAATTATTCTATATCTCGGAAACTGTGAGTGCTAGGTAGACAAAACCAATATGGAATTGTAGATATTATTATTGGCTTTCAAATGAATCAATCCGATTGCAAATCGGTTAAGTTGTTTTCGAGAAAAACGAAAATTACATATTCCATCCGCACAAGTCACTTCCAGAATGACACAACCTAAAAATAATCTATATCTCGGAAACTATGAGTGCTAGGTAGACAAAACCAGTATGGAATTGTAGATATTATTATTGGCTTTCAAATGAATCAATCCGATTACAAATCGCTTAAGTCGTTTCCGAGAAAAACGAAAATTACATATTCCATCCGCACAAGTCACTTCCAGGATGACCCAACCTAAAAATAATCTATATCTCGGAAACGGTTAGAGCTAGGTAGATAAAACCAGTATGGAATTGTAGATATTATTATTGGCTTTCAAATGAATCAATCCGATTGCAAATTGGTTAAGTCGTTTCCGAGAAAAACGAAAATTACATATTCCATCCGCACAAGTCACTTCCAAAATGAACCAACATAAAAATATTCTATATCTCGGAAACTGTGAGTGCTAGGTAGACAAAACCAGTATGGAATTGTGGATATTATTCTTGGCTTTCAAATGAATCAATCCGATTGCAAATCGGTTAAGTTGTTTTCGAGAAAAACGAAAATTACATATTCCATCCGCACAAGTCACTTCCAGAATGAACCAACATAAAATTATTCTATATCTCGGAAACTGTGAGTGCTAGGTAGACAAAACCAGTATGGAATTGTAGATATTATTATTGGCTTTCAAATGAATCAATCCGATTGCAAATTGGTTAAGTCGTTTCCGAGAAAAACGAAAATTACATATTCCATCCGCACAAGTCACTTCCAGAATGACCCAACATAAAATTATTCTATATCTCGGAAACTGTGAGTGCTAGGTAGACAAAACCAATATGGAATTGTAGATATTATTATTGGCTTTCAAATGAATCATTCCGATTGCAAATTGGTTAAGTCGTTTCCGAGAAAAACGAAAATTACATATTCCATCCGCACAAGTCACTTCCAGAATGAACCAACATAAAGTTATTCTATATCTCGAAAACTGTGAGTGCTAGGTAGACAAAACCAGTATGGAATTGTAGATATTATTATTGGCTTTCAAATGAATCATTCCGATTGCAAATTGGTTAAGTCGTTTCCGAGAAAAACGAAAATTACATATTCCATCCGCACAAGTCACTTCCAGAATGACCCAACATAAAATTATTCTATATCTCGGAAACTGTGAGTGCTAGGTAGACAAAACCAATATGGAATTGTAGATATTATTATTGGCTTTCAAATGAATCAATCCGATTGCAAATCGCTTAAGTCGTTTCCGAGAAAAACGAAAATTACATATTCCATCCGCACAAGTCACTTCCAGAATGACCCAACATAAAATTATTCTATATCTCGGAAACTGTGAGTGTTATGTAGACAAATCCAGTATCGAATTGTACATATTATTATTGGCTTTCAAATGAATCAATCCGATTGCAAATCGGTTAAGTTGTTTTCGAGAAAAACGAAAATTACATATTCCATCCGCACAAGTCACTTCCAGAATGAACCAACATAAAATTATTCTATATCTCGGAAACTGTGAGTGCTAGGTAGACAAAACCAGTATGGAATTGTAGATATTACTATTGGCTTTCAAATGAATCAATCCGATTGCAAATTGGTTAAGTCGTTTCCGAGAAAAACGAAAATTACATATTCCATCCGCACAAGTCACTTCCAGAATGACCCAACATAAAATTATTCTATATCTCGGAAACTGTGAGTGCTAGGTAGACAGAACCAATATGGAATTGTAGATATTATTATTGGCTTTCAAATGAATCAATCCGATTGCAAATCGGTTAAGTTGTTTTCGAGAAAAACGAAAATTACATATTCCATCCGCACAAGTCACTTCCAGAATGAACCAACATAAAATTATTCTATATCTCGGAAACTGTGAGTGCTAGGTAGACAAAACCAATATGGAATTGTAGATATTATTATTGGCTTTCAAATGAATCAATCCGATTGCAAAACGGTTAAGTTGTTTTCGAGAAAAACGAAAATTACATATTCCATCCGCACAAGTCACTTCCAGAATAACCCAACCAAAAATAATCTATATCTCGGAAACGGTAAGAGTTAGGTAGACAAAACCAGTATGGAATTGTAGATATTATTATTGGCTTTCAAATGAATCAATCCGATTACAAATCGCTTAAGTCGTTTCCGAGAAAAACGAAAATTACATATTCCATCCGCACAAGTCACTTCCAGAATGACCCAACCTAAAAATAATCTATATCACGAAAACGGTTAGAGTTAGGTAGATAAAACCAGTATGGAATTGTAGATATTATTATTGGCTTTCAAATGAATCAATCCGATTGCAAATCGGTTAAGTCGTTTCCGAGAAAAACGAAAATTACATATTCCATCCGCACAAGTCACTTCCAGAATGAACCAACATAAAATTATTCTATATCTCGGAAACTGTGAGTGCTAGGTAGACAAAACCAGTATGGAATTGTAGATATTATTATTGGCTTTCAAATGAATCAATCCGATTGCAAATCGGTTAAGTTGTTTTCGAGAAAAACGAAAATTACATATTCCATCCGCACAAGTCACTTCCAGAATGACCCAACCTAAAAATAATCTAATCTCGGAAACTATGAGTGCTAGGTAGACAAAACCAGTATGGAATTGTAGATATTATTATTGGCTTTCAAATGAATCAATCCGATTACAAATCGCTTAAGTCGTTTCCGAGAAAAACGAAAATTACATATTCCATCCGCGCAAGTCACTTCCAGAATGACCCAACCTAAAAATAATCTATATCTCGGAAACGGTTAGCGCTAGGTAGATAAAACCAGTATGGAATTGTAGATATTATTATTGGCTTTCAAATGAATCAATCCGATTGCAAATCGCTTAAGTCGTTTTCGAGAAAAACGAAAATTACATATTCCATCCGCACAAGTCACTTCCAGAATGAACCAACATAAAATTATTCTATATCTCGGAAACTGTGAGTGCTAGGTAGACAAAACCAGTATGGAATTGTAGATATTTTTATTGGCTTTCAAATGAATCAATCCGATTGCAAATTGGTTAAGTCGTTTCCGAGAAAAACGAAAATTACATATTCCATCCGCACATGTCACTTCCAGAATGACCCAACATAAAATTATTCTATATCTCGGAAACTGTGAGTGCTAGGTAGACAAAACCAATATGGAATTGTAGATATTATTATTGGCTTTCAAATGAATCAATCCGATTGCAAATCGGTTAAGTTGTTTTCGAGAAAAACGAAAATTACATATTCCATCCGCACAAGTCACTTCCAGAATGACACAACCTAAAAATAATCTATATCTCGGAAACTATGAGTGCTAGGTAGACAAAACCAGTATGGAATTGTAGATATTATTATTGGCTTTCAAATGAATCAATCCGATTACAAATCGCTTAAGTCGTTTCCGAGAAAAACGAAAATTACATATTCCATCCGCACAAGTCACTTCCAGGATGACCCAACCTAAAAATAATCTATATCTCGGAAACGGTTAGAGCTAGGTAGATAAAACCAGTATGGAATTGTAGATATTATTATTGGCTTTCAAATGAATCAATCCGATTGCAAATTGGTTAAGTCGTTTCCGAGAAAAACGAAAATTACATATTCCATCCGCACAAGTCACTTCCAAAATGAACCAACATAAAAATATTCTATATCTCGGAAACTGTGAGTGCTAGGTAGACAAAACCAGTATGGAATTGTGGATATTATTCTTGGCTTTCAAATGAATCAATCCGATTGCAAATCGGTTAAGTTGTTTTCGAGAAAAACGAAAATTACATATTCCATCCGCACAAGTCACTTCCAGAATGAACCAACATAAAATTATTCTATATCTCGGAAACTGTGAGTGCTAGGTAGACAAAACCAGTATGGAATTGTAGATATTATTATTGGCTTTCAAATGAATCAATCCGATTGCAAATTGGTTAAGTCGTTTCCGAGAAAAACGAAAATTACATATTCCATCCGCACAAGTCACTTCCAGAATGACCCAACATAAAATTATTCTATATCTCGGAAACTGTGAGTGCTAGGTAGACAAAACCAATATGGAATTGTAGATATTATTATTGGCTTTCAAATGAATCATTCCGATTGCAAATTGGTTAAGTCGTTTCCGAGAAAAACGAAAATTACATATTCCATCCGCACAAGTCACTTCCATAATGACCCAACATAAAATTATTCTATATCTCGGAAACTGTGAGTGCTAGGTAGACAAAACCAATATGGAATTGTAGATATTATTATTGGCTTTCAAATGAATCAATCCGATTGCAAATCGGTTAAGTTGTTTTCGAGAAAAACGAAAATTACATATTCCATCCGCACAAGTCACTTCCAGAATGACCCAACCTAAAAATAATCTATATCTCGGAAACTATAAGTGCTAGGTAGACAAAACCAGTATGGAATTGTAGATATTATTATTGGCTTTCAAATGAATCAATCCGATTACAAATCGCTTAAGTCGTTTCCGAGAAAAACGAAAATTACATATTCCATCCGCACAATTCACTTCCAGAATGACCCAACCTAAAAATAATCTATATCTCGGAAACTATGAGTGCTAGGTAGACAAAACCAATATGGAATTGTAGATATTATTATTGGCTTTCAAATGAATCAATCCGATTGCAAATCGGTTAAGTTGTTGTCGAGAAAACGAAAATTACATATTCCATCCGCACAAGTCACTTCCAGAATGACCCAACCTAAAAATAATCTATATCTCGGAAACTATGAGTGCTAGGTAGACAAAACCAGTATGGAATTGTAGATATTATTATTGGCTTTCAAATGAATCAATCCGATTACAAATCGCTTAAGTCGTTTTCGAGAAAAACGAAAATTACATATTCCATCCGCACAAGTCACTTCCAGAATGAACCAACATAAAGTTATTCTATATCTCGAAAACTGTGAGTGCTAGGTAGACAAAACCAGTATGGAATTGTAGATATTATTATTGGCTTTCAAATGAATCATTCCGATTGCAAATTGGTTAAGTCGTTTCCGAGAAAAACGAAAATTACATATTCCATCCGCACAAGTCACTTCCAGAATGACCCAACATAAAATTATTCTATATCTCGGAAACTGTGAGTGCTAGGTAGACAAAACCAATATGGAATTGTAGATATTATTATTGGCTTTCAAATGAATCAATCCGATTGCAAATCGGTTAAGTTGTTTTCGAGAAAAACGAAAATTACATATTCCATCCGCACAAGTCACTTCCAGAATGACCCAACCTAAAAATAATCTATATCTCGGAAACGGTAAGAGTTAGGTAGACAAAACCAGTATGGAATTGTAGATATTATTATTGGCTTTCAAATGAATCAATCCGATTGCAAATTGGTTAAGTCGTTTCCGAGAAAAACGAAAATTACATATTCCATCCGCACAAGTCACTTCCAGAATGAACCAGCATAAAATTATTCTATATCTCGGAAACTGTGAGTGCTAGGTAGACAAAACCAGTATGGAATTGTAGATATTATTATTGGCTTTCAAATGAATCAATCCGATTGCAAATCGGTTAAGTTGTTTTCGAGAAAAACGAAAATTACATATTCCATCCGCACAAGTCACTTCCAGAATGACCCAACCTAAAACTAATCTATACCTCGGAAACTATGAGTGCTAGGTAGACAAAACCAGTATGGAATTGTAGATATTATTATTGGCTTTCAAATGAATCAATCCGATTACAAATCGCTTAAGTCGTTTCCGAGAAAAACGAAAATTACATATTCCATCCGCGCAAGTCACTTCCAGAATGACCCAACCTAAAAATAATCTATATCTCGGAAACTGTGAGTGCTAGGTAGATAAAACCAGTATGGAATTGTAGATATTATTATTGGCTTTCAAATGAATCAATCCGATTGCAAATCGCTTAAGTCGTTTCCGAGAAAAACGAAAATTACATATTCCATCCGCACAAGTCACTTCCAGAATGACCCAACATAAATTTATTCTATATCTCGGAAACTGTGAGTGTTATGTAGACAAATCCAGTATGGAATTGTAGATATTATTATTGGCTTTCAAATGAATCAATCCGATTGCAAATCGGTTAAGTTGTTTTCGAGAAAAACGAAAATTACATATTCCATCCGCACAAGTCACTTCCAGAATGAACCAACATAAAATTATTCTATATCTCGGAAACTGTGAGTGCTAGGTAGACAAAACCAGTATGGAATTGTAGATATTATTATTGGCTTTCAAATGAATCAATCCGATTGCAAATTGGTTAAGTCGTTTCCGAGAAAAACGAAAATTACATATTCTATCCGCACAAGTCACTTCCAGAATGACCCTAAATAAAACTATTCTATATCTCGGAAACTGTGAGTGCTAGGTAGACAAAACCAGCATGGAATTGTAGATATTATTATTGGCTTTCAAATGAATCAATCCGATTACAAATCGCTTAAGTCGTTTCCGAGAAAAACGAAAATTACATATTCCATCCGCACAAGTCACTTCCAGAATGAACCAACATAAAATTATTCTATATCTCGGAAACTGTGAGCGCTAGGTAGACAAATCCAGTATGGAATTGTAGATATTATTATTGGCTTTCAAATGAGTCAATCCGATTGCAAATCGGTTAAGTTGTTTTCGAGAAAAACGAAAATTACATATTCCATCCGCACAAGTCACTTCCAGAATGACCCAACCTAAAAATAATCTATATCTCGGAAACGGTTAGAGCTAGGTAGATAAAACCAGTATGGAATTGTAGATATTATTATTGGCTTTCAAATGAATCAATCCGATTACAAATTGGTTAAGTCGTTTCCGAGAAAAACGAAAATTACATATTCCATCCGCACAAGTCACTTCCAGAATGACCCAACATAAAATTATTCTATATCTCGGAAACTGTGAGTGCTAGGTAGACAAAACCAATATGGAATTGTAGATATTATTATTGGCTTTCAAATGTATCAATCCGATTGCAAATCGGTTAAGTTGTTTTCGAGAAAAACGAAAATTACAAATTCCATCCGCACAAGTCACTTCCAGAATGACCCAACATAAAATTATTCTATATCTCGGAAACTGTGAGTGCTAGGTAGACAAAACCAATATGGACTTGTAGATATTATTATTGGCTTTCAAATGAATCAATCGGATTGCAAATCGGTTAAGTCGTTTCCGAGAAAATCGAAAATTACATATTCCATCCGCACAAGTCACTTCCAGAATGACCCAACATAAAAATAATCTATATCTCGGGAACGGTGAGAGCTAGGTAGACAAAACCAGTATGGAATTGTAGATATTATTATTGGCTTTCAAATGAATCAATCCCATTGTAAATCGGTTAAGTCGTTTCCGAGAAAAACAAAAATTGCAAATTCCATCCGCACAAGTCACTTCCAGAATGACCCAACATAAAATTATTCTATATCTCGGAAACGGTTAGATCTAGGTAGATAAAACCAGTATGGAATTGTAGATATTATTGTTGGCTTTCAAATGAATCAATCCGATTGCAAATCGCTTAAGTCGTTTCCGAGAAAAACGAAAATTACATATTCCATCCGCACAAGTCACTTCCAGAATGACCCAACATAAATTTATTCTATATCTCGGAAACTGTGAGTGTTATGTAGACAAATCCAGTATGGAATTGTAGATATTATTATTGGCTTTCAAATGAATCAATCCGATTGCAAATCGGTTAAGTTGTTTTCGAGAAAAACGAAAATTACATATTCCATCCGCACAAGTCACTTCCAGAATGAACCAACATAAAATTATTCTATATCTCGGAAACTGTGAGTGCTAGGTAGACAAAACCAATATGGAATTGTAGATATTATTATTGGCTTTCAAATGAATCAATCCGATTGCAAATCGCTTAAGTCGTTTCCGAGAAAAACGAAAATTACATATTCCATCCGCACAAGTCACTTCCAGAATGAACCAACATAAAATTATTCTATATCTCGGAAACTGTGAGCGCTAGGTAGACAAAACCAGTATGGAATTGTGGATATTATTCTTGGCTTTCAAATGAATCAATCCGATTGCAAATCGGTTAAGTTGTTTTCGAGAAAAACGAAAATTACATATTCCATCAAATCGGTTAAGTTGTTTTCGAGAAAAACGAAAATTACATATTCCATCCGCACAAGTCACTTCCAGAATGACCCAACCTAAAAATAATCTATATCTCGGAAACGGTAAGAGTTAGGTAGACAAAACCAGTATGGAATTGTAGATATTATTATTGGCTTTCAAATGAATCAATCCGATTGCAAATTGGTTAAGTCGTTTCCGAGAAAAACGAAAATTACATATTCCATCCGCACAAGTCACTTCCAGAATGAACCAGCATAAAATTATTCTATATCTCGGAAACTGTGAGTGCTAGGTAGACAAAACCAGTATTGAATTGTAGATATTATT
The DNA here is from genome assembly GCF_963082655.1 of Stomoxys calcitrans. Lineage (NCBI taxonomy): Eukaryota > Metazoa > Arthropoda > Insecta > Diptera > Muscidae > Stomoxys > Stomoxys calcitrans. The sequence goes on along the minus strand of NC_081556.1, from coordinate 64,672,805 downwards.
ATTGGCTTTCAAATGAATCAATCCGATTGCAAATCGGTTAAGTTGTTTTCGAGAAAAACGAAAATTACATATTCCATCCGCACAAGTCACTTCCAGAATGACCCAACCTAAAACTAATCTATACCTCGGAAACTATGAGTGCTAGGTAGACAAAACCAGTATGGAATTGTAGATATTATTATTGGCTTTCAAATGAATCAATCCGATTACAAATCGCTTAAGTCGTTTCCGAGAAAAACGAAAATTACATATTCCATCCGCGCAAGTCACTTCCAGAATGACCCAACCTAAAAATAATCTATATCTCGGAAACTGTGAGTGCTAGGTAGATAAAACCAGTATGGAATTGTAGATATTATTATTGGCTTTCAAATGAATCAATCCGATTGCAAATCGCTTAAGTCGTTTCCGAGAAAAACGAAAATTACATATTCCATCCGCACAAGTCACTTCCAGAATGACCCAACATAAATTTATTCTATATCTCGGAAACTGTGAGTGTTATGTAGACAAATCCAGTATGGAATTGTAGATATTATTATTGGCTTTCAAATGAATCAATCCGATTGCAAATCGGTTAAGTTGTTTTCGAGAAAAACGAAAATTACATATTCCATCCGCACAAGTCACTTCCAGAATGAACCAACATACAATTATTCTATATCTCGGAAACTGTGAGTGCTAGGTAGACAAAACCAGTATGGAATTGTAGATATTATTATTGGCTTTCAAATGAATCAATCCGATTGCAAATTGGTTAAGTCGTTTCCGAGAAAAACGAAAATTACATATTCTATCCGCACAAGTCACTTCCAGAATGACCCTAAATAAAACTATTCTATATCTCGGAAACTGTGAGTGCTAGGTAGACAAAACCAGTATGGAATTGTAGATATTATTATTGGCTTTCAAATGAATCAATCCGATTACAAATCGCTTAAGTCGTTTCCGAGAAAAACGAAAATTACATATTCCATCCGCACAAGTCACTTCCAGAATGAACCAACATAAAATTATTCTATATCTCGGAAACTGTGAGCGCTAGGTAGACAAATCCAGTATGGAATTGTAGATATTATTATTGGCTTTCAAATGAGTCAATCCGATTGCAAATCGGTTAAGTTGTTTTCGAGAAAAACGAAAATTACATATTCCATCCGCACAAGTCACTTCCAGAATGACCCAACCTAAAAATAATCTATATCTCGGAAACGGTGAAAGATGGGTGACAAAACCAGTATGGAATTGTAGATATTATTATTGGCTTTCAAATGAATCAATCCGATTGCAAATTGGTTAAGTCGTTTCCGAGAAAAACGAAAATTACATATTCCATCCGCACAAGTCACTTCCAGAATGACCCAACATAAAATTATTCTATATCTCGGAAACTGTGAGTGCTAGGTAGACAAAACCAATATGGAATTGTAGATATTATTATTGGCTTTCAAATGTATCAATCCGATTGCAAATCGGTTAAGTTGTTTTCGAGAAAAACGAAAATTACAAATTCCATCCGCACAAGTCACTTCCAGAATGACCCAACATAAAATTATTCTATATCTCGGAAACTGTGAGTGGTAGGTAGACAAAACCAATATGGACTTGTAGATATTATTATTGGCTTTCAAATGAATCAATCGGATTGCAAATCGGTTAAGTCGTTTCCGAGAAAATCGAAAATTACATATTCCATCCGCACAAGTCACTTCCAGAATGACCCAACATAAAAATAATCTATATCTCGGAAACTGTGAGAGCTAGGTAGACAAAACCAGTATGGAATTGTAGATATTATTATTGGCTTTCAAATGAATCAATCCCATTGTAAATCGGTTAAGTCGTTTCCGAGAAAAACAAAAATTGCAAATTCCATCCGCACAAGTCACTTCCAGAATGACCCAACATAAAATTATTCTATATCTCGGAAACGGTTAGATCTAGGTAGATAAAACCAGTATGGAATTGTAGATATTATTATTGGCTTTCAAATGAATCAATCCGATTGCAAATCGCTTAAGTCGTTTCCGAGAAAAACGAAAATTACATATTCCATCCGCACAAGTCACTTCCAGAATGACCCAACATAAATTTATTCTATATCTCGGAAACTGTGAGTGTTATGTAGACAAATCCAGTATGGAATTGTAGATATTATTATTGGCTTTCAAATGAATCAATCCGATTGCAAATCGGTTAAGTTGTTTTCGAGAAAAACGAAAATTACATATTCCATCCGCACAAGTCACTTCCAGAATGAACCAACATAAAATTATTCTATATCTCGGAAACTGTGAGTGCTAGGTAGACAAAACCAGTATGGAATTGTAGATATTTTTATTGGCTTTCAAATGAATCAATCCGATTGCAAATTGGTTAAGTCGTTTCCGAGAAAAACGAAAATTACATATTCCATCCGCACAAGTCACTTCCAGAATGACCCAACATAAAATTATTCTATATCTCGGAAACTGTGAGTGCTAGGTAGACAAAACCAATATGGAATTGTAGATATTATTATTGGCTTTCAAATGAATCAATCCGATTGCAAATCGGTTAAGTTGTTTTCGAGAAAAACGAAAATTACATATTCCATCCGCACAAGTCACTTCCAGAATGACCCAACCTAAAAATAATCTATATCTCGGAAACTATGAGTGCTAGGTAGACAAAACCAGTATGGAATTGTAGATATTATTATTGGCTTTCAAATGAATCAATCCGATTACAAATCGCTTAAGTCGTTTCCGAGAAAAACGAAAATTACATATTCCATCCGCACAAGTCACTTCCAGAATGACCCAACCTAAAAATAATCTATATCTCGGAAACGGTTAGAGCTAGGTAGATAAAACCAGTATGGAATTGTAGATATTATTATTGGCTTTCAAATGAATCAATCCGATTGCAAATTGGTTAAGTCGTTTCCGAGAAAAACGAAAATTACATATTCCATCCGCACAAGTCACTTCCAGAATGAACCAACATAAAATTATTCTATATCTCGGAAACTATAAGTGCTAGGTAGACAAAACCAGTATGGAATTGTAGATATTATTATTGGCTTTCAAATGAATCAATCCGATTGCAAATCGCTTAAGTTGTTTTCGAGAAAAACAAAAATTACATATTCCATCCGCACAAGTCACTTCCAGAATGACCCAACCTAAAAATAATCTATATCTCGGAAACTATGAGTGCTAGGTAGACAAAACCAGTATGGAATTGTAGATATTATTATTGGCTTTCAAATGAATCAATCCGATTGCAAATTGGTTAAGTCGTTTCCGAGAAAAACGAAAATTACATATTCCATCCGCACAAGTCACTTCCAGAATGACCCAACATAAAATTATTCTATATCTCGGAAACTGTGAGTGCTAGGTAGACAAAACCAGTATGGAATTGTAGATATTATTATTGGCTTTCAAATGAATCAATCCCATTGTAAATCGGTTAAGTCGTTTCCGAGAAAAACAAAAATTGCATATTCCATCCGCACAAGTCACTTCCAGATTGACCCAACATAAAATTATTCTATATCTCGGAAACGGTTAGATCTAGGTAGATAAAACCAGTATGGAATTGTAGATATTATTATTGGCTTTCAAATGAATCAATCCGATTGCAAATCGCTTAAGTCGTTTCCGAGAAAAACGAAAATTACTAATTCCATCCGCACAATTCACTTCCAGAATGACCCAACATAAATTTATTCTATATCTCGGAAACTGTGAGTGTTATGTAGACAAATCCAGTATGGAATTGTAGATATTATTATTGGCTTTCAAATGAATCAATCCGATTGCAAATCGGTTAAGTTGTTTTCGAGAAAAACGAAAATTACATATTCCATCCGCACAAGTCACTTCCAGAATGAACCAACATAAAATTATTCTATATCTCGGAAACTGTGAGTGCTAGGTAGACAAAACCAGTATGGAATTGTAGATATTTTTATTGGCTTTCAAATGAATCAATCCGATTGCAAATTGGTTAAGTCGTTTCCGAGAAAAACGAAAATTACATATTCCATCCGCACAAGTCACTTCCAGAATGACCCAACATAAAATTATTCTATATCTCGGAAACTGTGAGTGCTAGGTAGACAAAACCAATATGGAATTGTAGATATTATTATTGGCTTTCAAATGAATCAATCCGATTGCAAATCGGTTAAGTTGTTTTCGAGAAAAACGAAAATTACATATTCCATCCGCACAAGTCACTTCCAGAATGACCCAACCTAAAAATAATCTATATCTCGGAAACTATGAGTGCTAGGTAGACAAAACCAGTATGGAATTGTAGATATTATTATTGGCTTTCAAATGAATCAATCCGATTGCAAATTGGTTAAGTCGTTTCCGAGAAAAACGAAAATTACATATTCCATCCGCACAAGTCACTTCCAGAATGACCCAACATAAAATTATTCTATATCTCGGAAACTATGAGTGCTAGGTAGACAAAACCAATATGGAATTGTAGATATTATTATTGGCTTTCAAATGAATCAATCCGATTGCAAATCGGTTAAGTTGTTTTCGAGAAAAACGAAAATTACATATTCCATCCGCACAAGTCACTTCCAGAATGACCCAACATAAAATTATTCTATATCTCGGAAACTGTGAGTGCTAGGTAAAAACCAGTATGGAATTGTAGATATTATTATTGGCTTTCAAATGAATCAATCCGATTACAAATCGCTTAAGTCGTTTCCGAGAAAAACGAAAATTACATATTCCATCCGCACAAGTCACTTCCAGAATGAACCAACATAAAATTATTCTATATCTCGGAAACTGTGAGTGCTAGGTAGACAAATCCAGTATGGAATTGTAGATATTATTATTGGCTTTCAAATGAATCAATCCGATTGCAAATCGGTTAAGTTGTTTTCGAGAAAAACGAAAATTACATATTCCATCCGCACAAGTCACTTCCAGAATGACCCAACCTAAAAATAAACTATATCTCGGAAACGGTGAAAGATGGGTGACAAAACCAGTATGGAATTGTAGATATTATTATTGGCTTTCAAATGAATCAATCCGATTGCAAATTGGTTAAGTCGTTTCCGAAAAAACGAAAATTACATATTCCATCCGCACAAGTCACTTCCAGAATGACCCAACATAAAATTATTCTATATCTCGGAAACTGTGAGTGCTAGGTAGACAAAACCAATATGGAATTGTAGATATTATTATTGGCTTTCAAATGTATCAATCCGATTGCAAATCGGTTAAGTTGTTTTCGAGAAAAACGAAAATTACAAATTCCATCCGCACAAGTCACTTCCAGAATGACCCAACATAAAATTATTCTATATCTCGGAAACTGTGAGTGCTAGGTAGACAAAACCAATATGGACTTGTAGATATTATTATTGGCTTTCAAATGAATCAATCCGATTGCAAATCGCTTAAGTCGTTTCCGAGAAAAAAGAATATTACATATTCCATCCGCACAAGTCACTTACAGAATGACCCAACATAAAATTATTCTATATCTCGGAAACTGTGAGTGTTATGTAGACAAATCCAGTATGGAATTGTAGATATTATTATTGGCTTTCAAATGAATCAATCGGATTGCAAATCGGTTAAGTCGTTTCCGAGAAAATCGAAAATTACATATTCCATCCGCACAAGTCACTTCCAGAATGACCCAACATAAAAATAATCTATATCTCGGAAACGGTGAGAGCTAGGTAGACAAAACCAGTATGGAATTGTAGATATTATTATTGGCCTTCAAATAAATTAATCCGATTGCAAATCGCTTAAGTCGTTTCCGAGAAAATCGAAAATTACATATTCCATCCGCACAAGTCACTTCCAGAATGAACCAACATAAAATTATTCTATATCTCGGAAACTGTGAGTGCTAGGTAGACAAAACCAGTATGGAATTGTAGATATTATTATTGGCTTTCAAATGAATCAATCCCATTGTAAATCGGTTAAGTCGTTTCCGAGAAATACAAAAATTGCATATTCCATCCGCACAAGTCACTTCCAGAATGACCCAACATAAAATTATTCTATATCTCGGAAACGGTTAGATCTAGGTAGATAAAACCAGTATGGAATTGTAGATATTATTATTGGCTTTCAAATGAATCAATCCGATTGCAAATCGCTTAAGTCGTTTCCGAGAAAAACGAAAATTACATATTCCATCCGCACAAGTCACTTCCAGAATGACCCAACATAAATTTATTCTATATCTCGGAAACTGTGAGTGTTATGTAGACAAATCCAGTATGGAATTGTAGATATTATTATTGGCTTTCAAATGAATCAATCCGATTGCAAATCGGTTAAGTTGTTTTCGAGAAAAACGAAAATTACATATTCCATCCGCACAAGTCACTTCCAGAATGAACCAACATAAAATTATTCTATATCTCGGAAACTGTGAGTGCTAGGTAGACAAAACCAGTATGGAATTGTAGATATTTTTATTGGCTTTCAAATGAATCAATCCGATTGCAAATTGGTTAAGTCGTTTCCGAGAAAAACGAAAATTACATATTCCATCCGCACAAGTCACTTCCAGAATGACCCAACATAAAATTATTCTATATCTCGGAAACTGTGAGTGCTAAGTAGACAAAACCAATATGGAATTGTAGATATTATTATTGGCTTTCAAATGAATCAATCCGATTGCAAATCGGTTAAGTTGTTTTCGAGAAAAACAAAAATTACATATTCCATCCGCACAAGTCACTTCCAGAATGACCCAACCTAAAAATAATCTATATCTCGGAAACGGTTAGAGCTAGGTAGATAAAACCAGTATGGAATTGTAGATATTATTATTGGCTTTCAAATGAATCAATCCGATTGCAAATCGCTTAAGCCGTTTCCGAGAAAAACGAAAATTACATATTTCATCCGCACAAGTCACTTCCAGAATGACCCAACATAAAATTATTCTATATCTCGGAAACTGTGAATGTTATGTAGACAAATCCAGTATGGAATTGTAGATATTATTATTGGCTTTCAAATGAATCAATCCGATTGCAAATCGGTTAAGTTGTTTTCGAGAAAAACGAAAATTACATATTGTCACAAGTCACTTCCAGAATGAACCAACATAAAATTATTCTATATCTCGGAAACTGTGAGTGCTAGGTAGACAAAACCAGTATGGAATTGTAGATATTATTATTGGCTTTCAAATGAATCAATCCGATTGCAAATTGGTTAAGTCGTTTCCGAGAAAAACGAAAATTACATATTCCTCCGCACAAGTCACTTCCAGAATGACCCTAAATAAAACTATTCTATATCTCGGAAACTGTGAGTGCTAGGTAGACAAAACCAGTATGGAATTGTAGATATTATTATTGGCTTTCAAATGAATCAATCCGATTACAAATCGCTTAAGTCGTTTCCGAGAAAAACGAAAATTACATATTCCATCCGCACAAGTCACTTCCAGAATGAACCAACCTAAAATTATTCTATATCTCGGAAACTGTGAGTGCTAGGTAGACAAATCCAGTATGGAATTGTAAATATTATTATTGGCTTTCAAATGAATCAATCCGATTGCAAATCGGTTAAGTTGTTTTCGAGAAAAACGAAAATTACATATTCCATCCGCACAAGTCACTTCCAGAATGACCCAACCTAAAAATAATCTATATCTCGGAAACGGTGAAAGATGGGTGACAAAACCAGTATGGAATTGTAGATATTATTATTGGCTTTCAAATGAATCAATCCGATTGCAAATTGGTTAAGTCGTTTCCGAGAAAAACGAAAATTACATATTCCATCCGCACAAGTCACTTCCAGAATGACCCAACATAAAATTATTCTATATCTCTGTGAGTGCTAGGTAGACAAAACCAATATGGAATTGTAGATATTATTATTGGCTTTCAAATGAATCAATCCGATTGCAAGTCGGTTAAGTTGTTTTCGAGAAAAAAGAATATTACATATTCCATCCGTACAAGTCACTTCCAGAATGAACCAACATAAAATTATTCTATATCTCGGAAACTGTGAGTGCTAGGTAGACAAAACCAGTATGGAATTGTAGATATTATTATTGGCTTTCAAATGAATCAATCCCATTGTAAATCGGTTAAGTCGTTTCCGAGAAAAACAAAAATTGCATATTCCATCCGCACAAGTCACTTCCAGAATGACCCAACATAAAATTATTCTATATCTCGGAAACGGTTAGATCTAGGTAGATAAAACCAGTATGGAATTGTAGATATTATTATTGGCTTTCAAATGAATCAATCCGATTGCAAATCGCTTAAGTCGTTTCCGAGAAAAACGAAAATTACATATTCCATCCGCACAAGTCACTTCCAGAATGACCCAACATAAATTTATTCTATATCTCGGAAACTGTGAGTGTTATGTAGACAAATCCAGTATGGAATTGTAGATATTATTATTGGCTTTCAAATGAATCAATCCGATTGCAAATCGGTTAAGTTGTTTTCGAGAAAAACGAAAATTACATATTCCATCCGCACAAGTCACTTCCAGAATGAACCAACATAAAATTATTCTATATCTCGGAAACTGTGAGTGCTAGGTAGACAAAACCAGTATGGAATTGTAGATATTTTTATTGGCTTTCAAATGAATCAATCCGATTGCAAATTGGTTTAGTCGTTTCCGAGAAAAACGAAAATTACATATTCCATCCGCACAAGTCACTTCCAGAATGACCCAACATAAAATTATTCTATATCTCGGAAACTGTGAGTGCTAAGTAGACAAAACCAATATGGAATTGTAGATATTATTATTGGCTTTCAAATGAATCAATCCGATTGCAAATCGGTTAAGTTGTTTTCGAGAAAAACAAAAATTACATATTCCATCCGCACAAGTCACTTCCAGAATGACCCAACCTAAAAATAATCTATATCTCGGAAACTATGAGTGCTAGGTAGACAAAACCAGTATGGAATTGTAGATATTATTATTGGCTTTCAAATGAATCAATCCGATTGCAAATTGGTTAAGTCGTTTCCGAGAAAAACGAAAATTACATATTCCATCCGCACAAGTCACTTCCAGAATGACCCAACATAAAATTATTCTATATCTCGGAAACTGTCAGTGCTAGGTAGACAAAACCAATATGGAATTGTAGATATTATTATTGGCTTTCAAATGAATCAATCCGATTGCAAATTGGTTAAGTCGTTTCCGAGAAAAACGAAAATTACATATTCCATCCGCACAAGTCACTTCCAGAATGAACCAACATAAAATTATTCTATATCTCGGAAACTGTGAGTGATAGGTAGACAAAACCAGTATGGAATTGTAGATATTATTATTGGCTTTCAAATGAATCAATCCGATTGCAAATTGGTTAAGTCGTTTCCGAGAAAAACGAAAATTACATATTCCATCCGCACAAGTCACTTCCAGAATGAACCAACATAAAATTATTCTATATCTCGGAAACTGTGAGTGCTAGGTAGATAAAACCAGTATGGAATTGTAGATATTATTATTGGCTTTCAAATGAATCAATCCGATTGCAAATCGGTTAAGTTGTTTTCGAGAAAAACGAAAATTACATATTCCATCCGCACAAGTCACTTCCAGAATGACCCAACCTAAAAATAATCTATATCTCGGAAACTATGAGTGCTAGGTAGACAAAACCAGTATGGAATTGTAGATATTATTATTGGCTTTCAAATGAATCAATCCGATTACAAATCGCTTAAGTCGTTTCCGAGAAAAACGAAAATTACATATTCCATCCGCGCAAGTCACTTCCAGAATGACCCAACCTAAAAATAATCTATATCTCGGAAACGGTTAGAGCTAGGTAGATAAAACCAGTATGGAATTGTAGATATTATTATTGGCTTTCAAATGAATCAATCCGATTGCAAATCGCTTAAGCCGTTTCCGAGAAAAACGAAAATTACATATTTCATCCGCACAAGTCACTTCCAGAATGACCCAACATAAAATTATTCTATATCTCGGAAACTGTGAATGTTATGTAGACAAATCCAGTATGGAATTGTAGATATTATTATTGGCTTTCAAATGAATCAATCCGATTGCAAATCGGTTAAGTTGTTTTCGAGAAAAACGAAAATTACATATTGTCACAAGTCACTTCCAGAATGAACCAACATAAAATTATTCTATATCTCGGAAACTGTGAGTGCTAGGTAGACAAAACCAGTATGGAATTGTAGATATTATTATTGGCTTTCAAATGAATCAATCCGATTGCAAATTGGTTAAGTCGTTTCCGAGAAAAACGAAAATTACATATTCCTCCGCACAAGTCACTTCCAGAATGACCCTAAATAAAACTATTCTATATCTCGGAAACTGTGAGTGCTAGGTAGACAAAACCAGTATGGAATTGTAGATATTATTATTGGCTTTCAAATGAATCAATCCGATTACAAATCGCTTAAGTCGTTTCCGAGAAAAACGAAAATTACATATTCCATCCGCACAAGTCACTTCCAGAATGAACCAACCTAAAATTATTCTATATCTCGGAAACTGTGAGTGCTAGGTAGACAAATCCAGTATGGAATTGTAAATATTATTATTGGCTTTCAAATGAATCAATCCGATTGCAAATCGGTTAAGTTGTTTTCGAGAAAAACGAAAATTACATATTCCATCCGCACAAGTCACTTCCAGAATGACCCAACCTAAAAATAATCTATATCTCGGAAACGGTGAAAGATGGGTGACAAAACCAGTATGGAATTGTAGATATTATTATTGGCTTTCAAATGAATCAATCCGATTGCAAATTGGTTAAGTCGTTTCCGAGAAAAACGAAAATTACATATTCCTCCGCACAAGTCACTTCCAGAATGACACTAAATAAAACTATTCTATATCTCGGAAACTGTGAGTGCTAGGTAGACAAAACCAGTATGGAATTGTAGATATTATTATTGGCTTTCAAATGAATCAATCCGATTACAAATCGCTTAAGTCGTTTCCGAGAAAAACGAAAATTACATATTCCATCCGCACAAGTCACTTCCAGAATGAACCAACCTAAAATTATTCTATATCTCGGAAACTGTGAGTGCTAGGTAGACAAATCCAGTATGGAATTGTAAATATTATTATTGGCTTTCAAATGAATCAATCCGATTGCAAATCGGTTAAGTTGTTTTCGAGAAAAACGAAAATTACATATTCCATCCGCACAAGTCACTTCCAGAATGACCCAACCTAAAAATAATCTATATCTCGGAAACGGTGAAAGATGGGTGACAAAACCAGTATGGAATTGTAGATATTATTATTGGCTTTCAAATGAATCAATCCGATTGCAAATTGGTTAAGTCGTTTCCGAGAAAAACGAAAATTACATATTCCATCCGCACAAGTCACTTCCAGAATGACCCAACATAAAATTATTCTATATCTCTGTGAGTGCTAGGTAGACAAAACCAATATGGAATTGTAGATATTATTATTGGCTTTCAAATGAATCAATCCGATTGCAAATCGGTTAAGTTGTTTTCGAGAAAAAAGAATATTACATATTCCATCCGTACAAGTCACTTCCAGAATGACCCAACATAAAATTATTCTATATCTCGGAAACTGTGAGTGTTATGTAGACAAATCCAGTATGGAATTGTAGATATTATTATTGGCTTTCAAATGAATCAATCGGATTGCAAATCGGTTAAGTCGTTTCCGAGAAAAACGAAAATTACATATTCCATCCGCACAAGTCACTTCCAGAATGACCCAACATAAAAATAATCTATATCTCGGAAACTATGAGTGCTAGGTAGACAAAACCAGTATGGAATTGTAGATATTATTATTGGCTTTCAAATGAATCAATCCGATTGTAAATCGGTTAAGTCGTTTCCGAGAAAAACAAAAATTGCATATTCCATCCGCACAAGTCACTTCCAGAATGACCCAACATAAAAATAATCTATATCTCGGAAACTATGAGTGCTAGGTAGATAAAACCAGTATGGAATTGTAGATATTATTATTGGCTTTCAAATGAATCAATCCGATTGCAAATCGGTTAAGTTGTTTTCGAGAAAAACGAAAATTACATATTGCATCCGCACAAGTCACTTCCAGAATGAACCAACATAAAATTATTCTATATCTCGGAAACTGTGAGTGCTAGGTAGACAAAACCAGTATGGAATTGTAGATATTATTATTGGCTTTCAAATGAATCAATCCGATTGCAAATTGGTTAAGTCGTTTCCGAGAAAAACGAAAATTACATATTCCATCCGCACAAGTCACTTCCAGAATGACCCTAAATAAAACTATTCTATATCTCGGAAACTGTGAGCGCTAGGTAGACAAAACCAGTATGGAATTGTAGATATTATTATTGGCTTTCAAATGAATCAATCCGATTACAAATCGCTTAAGTCGTTTCCGAGAAAAACGAAAATTACATATTCCATCCGCACAAGTCACTTCCAGAATGAACCAACCTAAAATTATTCCATATCTCGGAAACTGTGAGTGCTAGGTAGACAAAACCAGTATGGAATTGTATAAAATTATTCTATATCTCGGAAACTGTGAGTGCTAGGTAGACAAAACCAATATGGAATTGTAGATATTATTATTGGCTTTCAAATGAATCAATCCGATTGCAAATCGGTTAAGTTGTTTTCGAGAAAAACGAAAATTACATATTCCATCCGCACAAGTCACTTCCAGAATGACCCAACCTAAAAATAATCTATATCTCGGAAACTATGAGTGCTAGGTAGACAAAACCAGTATGGAATTGTAGATATTATTATTGGCTTTCAAATGAATCAATCCGATTACAAATCGCTTAAGTCGTTTCCGAGAAAAACGAAAATTACATATTCCATCCGCACAAGTCACTTCCAGAATGACCCAACCTAAAAATAATCTATATCTCGGAAACGGTTAGAGCTAGGTAGATAAAACCAGTATGGAATTGTAGATATTATTATTGGCTTTCAAATGAATCAATCCGATTGCAAATTGGTTAAGTCGTTTCCGAGAAAAACGAAAATTACATATTCCATCCGCACAAGTCACTTCCAGAATGAACCAACATAAAATTATTCTATATCTCAGAAACTGTGAGTGCTAGGTAGACAAAACCAGTATGGAATTGTAGATACTATTATTGGCTTTCAAATGAATCAATCCGATTGCAAATCGCTTAAGTTGTTTTCGAGAAAAACAAAAATTACATATTCCATCCGCACAAGTCACTTCCAGAATGACCCAACCTAAAAATAATCTATATCTCGGAAACTATGAGTGCTAGGTAGACAAAACCAGTATGGAATTGTAGATATTATTATTGGCTTTCAAATGAATCAATCCGATTGCAAATTGGTTAAGTCGTTTCCGAGAAAAACGAAAATTACATATTCCATCCGCACAAGTCACTTCCAGAATGACCCAACATAAAATTATTCTATATCTCGGAAACTGTGAGTGCTAGGTAGACAAAACCAATATGGAATTGTAGATATTATTATTGGCTTTCAAATGAATCAATCCGATTGCAAATCGGTTAAGTTGTTTTTGAGAAAAACGAAAATTACATATTCCATCCGCACAAGTCACTTCCAGAATGACCCAACATAAAATTATTCTATATCTCGGAAACTGTGAGTGCTAGGTAGACAAAACCAATATGGAATTGTAGATATTATTATTGGCTTTCAAATGAATCAATCCGATTGCAAATTGGTTAAGTCGTTTCCGAGAAAATCGAAAATTACATATTCCATCCGCACAAGTCACTTCCAGAATGAACCAACATAAAATTATTCTATATCTCGGAAACTGTGAGTGCTAGGTAGACAAAACCAGTATGGAATTGTAGATATTATTATTGGCTTTCAAATGAATCAATCCGATTGCAAATTGGTTAAGTCGTTTCCGAGAAAAACGAAAATTACATATTCCATCCGCACAAGTCACTTCCAGAATGAACCAACATAAAATTATTCTATATCTCGGAAACTGTGAGTGCTAGGTAGACAAAACCAGTATGGAATTGTAGATATTATTATTGGCTTTCAAATGAATCAATCCGATTGCAAATTGGTTAAGTCGTTTCCGAGAAAAACGAAAATTACATATTCCATCCGCACAAGTCACTTCCAGAATGACCCTAAATAAAACTATTCTATATCTCGGAAACTGTGAGTGCTAGGTAGACAAAACCAGTATGGAATTGTAGATATTATTATTGGCTTTCAAATGAATCAATCCGATTACAAATCGCTTAAGTCGTTTCCGAGAAAAACGAAAATTACATATTCCATCCGCACAAGTCACTTCCAGAATGAACCAACCTAAAATTATTCTATATCTCGGAAACTGTGAGTGCTAGGTAGACAAATCCAGTATGGAATTGTAGATATTATTATTGGCTTTCAAATGAATCAATCCGATTGCAAATCGGTTAAGTTGTTTTCGAGAAAAACGAAAATTATCCGCACAAGTCACTTCCAGAATGACCCAACCTAAAAATAATCTATATCTCGGAAACGGTGAAAGATGGGTGACAAAACCAGTATGGAATTGTAGATATTATTATTGGCTTTCAAATGAATCAATCCGATTGCAAATTGGTTAAGTCGTTTCCGAGAAAAATGAAAATTACATATTCCATCCGCACAAGTCACTTCCAGAATGACCCAACATAAAATTATTCTATATCTCGGAAACTGTGAGTGCTAGGTAGACAAAACCAATATGGAATTGTAGATATTATTATTGGCTTTCAAATGTATCAATCCGATTGCAAATCGGTTAAGTTGTTTTCGAGAAAAACGAAAATTACAAATTCCATCCGCACAAGTCACTTCCAGAATGACCCAACATAAAATTATTCTATATCTCGGAAACTGTGAGTGCTAGGTAGACAAAACCAATATGGACTTGTAGATATTATTATTGGCTTTCAAATGAATCAATCCGATTGCAAATCGCTTAAGTCGTTTCCGAGAAAAAAGAATATTACATATTCCATCCGCACAAGTCACTTCCAGAATGACCCAACATAAAATTATTCTATATCTCGGAAACTGTGAGTGTTATGTAGACAAATCCAGTATGGAATTGTAGATATTATTATTGGCTTTCAAATGAATCAATCGGATTGCAAATCGGTTAAGTCGTTTCCGAGAAAATCGAAAATTACATATTCCATCCGCACAAGTCACTTCCAGAATGACCCAACATAAAAATAATCTATATCTCGGAAACGGTGAGAGCTAGGTAGACAAAACCAGTATGGAATTGTAGATATTATTATTGGCTTTCAAATAAATTAATCCGATTGCAAATCGCTTAAGTCGTTTCCGAGAAAATCGAAAATTACATATTCCATCCGCACAAGTCACTTCCAGAATGAACCAACATAAAATTATTCTATATCTCGGAAACTGTGAGTGCTAGGTAGACAAAACCAGTATGGAATTGTAGATATTATTATTGGCTTTCAAATGAATCAATCCCATTGTAAATCGGTGAAGTCGTTTCCGAGAAAAACAAAAATTGCATATTCCATCCGCACAAGTCACTTCCAGAATGAACCAACATAAAATTATTCTATATCTCGGAAACGGTTAGATCTAGGTAGATAAAACCAGTATGGAATTGTAGATATTATTATTGGCTTTCAAATGAATCAATCCGATTGCAAATCGCTTAAGTCGTTTCCGAGAAAAACGAAAATTACATATTCCATCCGCACAAGTCACTTCCAGAATGACCCAACATAAATTTATTCTATATCTCGGAAACTGTGAGTGTTATGTAGACAAATCCAGTATGGAATTGTAGATATTATTATTGGCTTTCAAATGAATCAATCCGATTGCAAATCGGTTAAGTTGTTTTCGAGAAAAACGAAAATTACATATTCCATCCGCACAAGTCACTTCCAGAATGAACCAACATAAAATTATTCTATATCTCGGAAACTGTGAGTGCTAGGTAGACAAAACCAGTATGGAATTGTAGATATTATTATTGGCTTTCAAATGAATCAATCCGATTGCAAATTGGTTAAGTCGTTTCCGAGAAAAACGAAAATTACATATTCCATCCGCACAAGTCACTTCCAGAATGACCCAACATAAAATTATTCTATATCTCGGAAACTGTGAGTGCTAGGTAGACAAAACCAATATGGAATTGTAGATATTATTATTGGCTTTCAAATGAATCAATCCGATTGCAAATCGGTTAAGTTGTTTTCGAGAAAAACGAAAATTACATATTCCATCCGCACAAGTCACTTCCAGAATGACCCAACCAAAAAATAATCTATATCTCGGAAACTATGAGTGCTAGGTAGACAAAACCAGTATGGAATTGTAGATATTATTATTGGCTTTCAAATGAATCACTCCGATTACAAATCGCTTAAGTCGTTTCCGAGAAAAACGAAAATTACATATTCCATCCGCACAAGTCACTTCCAGAATGACCCAACCTAAAAATAATCTATATCTCGGAAACGGTTAGAGCTAGGTAGATAAAACCAGTATGGAATTGTAGATATTATTATTGGCTTTCAAATGAATCAATCCGATTGCAAATTGGTTAAGTCGTTTCCGAGAAAAACGAAAATTACATATTCCATCCGCACAAGTCACTTCCAGAATGAACCAACATAAAATTATTCTATATCTCGGAAACTGTGAGTGCTAGGTAGACAAAACCAGTATGGAATTGTAGATATTATTATTGGCTTTCAAATGAATCAATCCGATTGCAAATCGCTTAAGTTGTTTTCGAGAAAAACAAAAATTACATATTCCATCCGCACAAGTCACTTCCAGAATGACCCAACCTAAAAATAATCTATATCTCGGAAACTATGAGTGCTAGGTAGACAAAACCAGTATGGAATTGTAGATATTATTATTGGCTTTCAAATGAATCAATCCGATTGCAAATTGGTTAAGTCGTTTCCGAGAAAAACGAAAATTACATATTCCATCCGCACAAGTCACTTCCAGAATGACCCAACATAAAATTATTCTATATCTCGGAAACTGTGAGTGCTAGGTAGACAAAACCAATATGGAATTGTAGATATTATTATTGGCTTTCAAATGAATCAATCCGATTGCAAATCGGTTAAGTTGTTTTCGAGAAAAACGAAAATTACATATTCCATCCGCACAAGTCACTTCCAGAATGACCCAACATAAAATTATTCTATATCTCGGAAACTGTGAGTGCTAGGTAGACAAAACCAATATGGAATTGTAGATATTATTATTGGCTTTCAAATGAATCAATCCGATTGCAAATCGCTTAAGTCGTTTCCGAGAAAAACGAAAATTACATATTCCATCCGCACAAGTCACTTCCAGAATGAACCAACATAAAATTATTCTATATCTCGGAAACTGTGAGTGCTAGGTAGACAAAACCAGTATGGAATTGTAGATATTATTATTGGCTTTCAAATGAATCAATCCGATTGCAAATTGGTTAAGTCGTTTCCGAGAAAAACGAAAATTACATATTCCATCCGCACAAGTCACTTCCAGAATGAACCAACATAAAATTATTCTATATCTCGGAAACTGTGAGTGCTAGGTAGATAAAACCAGTATGGAATTGTAGATATTATTATTGGCTTTCAAATGAATCAATCCGATTGCAAATCGGTTAAGTTGTTTTCGAGAAAAACGAAAATTACATATTCCATCCGCACAAGTCACTTCCAGAATGACCCAACCTAAAAATAATCTATATCTCGGAAACTATGAGTGCTAGGTAGACAAAACCAGTATGGAATTGTAGATATTATTATTGGCTTTCAAATGAATCAATCCGATTACAAATCGCTTAAGTCGTTTCCGAGAAAAACGAAAATTACATATTCCATCCGCGCAAGTCACTTCCAGAATGACCCAACCTAAAAATAATCTATATCTCGGAAACGGTTAGAGCTAGGTAGATAAAACCAGTATGGAATTGTAGATATTATCATTGGCTTTCAAATGAATCAATCCGATTGCAAATCGCTTAAGCCGTTTCCGAGAAAAACGAAAATTACATATTCCATCCGCACAAGTCACTTCCAGAATGAACCAAAATAAAACTATTCTATATCTCGGAAACTGTGAGTGCTAGGTAGACAAAACCAGTATGGAATTGTAGATATTATTATTGGCTTTCAAATGAATCAATCCGATTACAAATCGCTTAAGTCGTTTCCGAGAAAAACGAAAATTACATATTCCATCCGCACAAGTCACTTCCAGAATGAACCAACCTAAAATTATTCTATATCTCGTAAACTGTGAGTGCTAGGTAGACAAATCCAGTATGGAATTGTAGATATTATTATTGGCTTTCAAATGAATCAATCCGATTGCAAATCGGTTAAGTTGTTTTCGAGAAAAACGAAAATTACATATTCCATCCGCACAAGTCACTTCCAGAATGACCCAACCTAAAAATAATCTATATCTCGGAAACGGTGAAAGATGGGTGACAAACCCAGTATGGAATTGTAGATATTATTATTGGCTTTCAAATGAATCAATCCGATTGCAAATTGGTTAAGTCGTTTCCGAGAAAAACGAAAATTACATATTCCATCCGCACAAGTCACTTCCAGAATGACCCAACATAAAATTATTCTATATCTCGGAAACTGTGAGTGCTAGGTAGACAAAACCAATATGGAATTGTAGATATTATTATTGGCTTTCAAATGTATCAATCCGATTGCAAATCGGTTAAGTTGTTTTCGAAAAAAACGAAAATTACAAATTCCATCCGCACAAGTCACTTCCAGAATGACCCAACATAAAATTATTCTATATCTCGGAAACTGTGAGTGCTAGGTAGACAAAACCAATATGGACTTGTAGATATCATTATTGGCTTTCAAATGAATCAATCCGATTGCAAATCGCTTAAGTCGTTTCCGAGAAAAAAGAATATTACATATTCCATCCGCACAAGTCACTTCCAGAATGACCCAACATAAAATTATTCTATATCTCGGAAACTGTGAGTGTTATGTAGACAAATCCAGTATGGAATTGTAGATATTATTATTGGCTTTCAAATGAATCAATCGGATTGCAAATCGGTTAAGTCGTTTCCGAGAAAATCGAAAATTACATATTCCATCCGCACAAGTCACTTCCAGAATGACCCAACATAAAAATAATCTATATCTCGGAAAAGGTGAGAGCTAGGTAGACAAAACCAGTATGGAATTGTAGATATTATTATTGGCTTTCAAATAAATTAATCCGATTGGAAATCGCTTAAGTCGTTTCCGAGAAAATCGAAAATTACATATTCCATCCGCACAAGTCACTTCCAGAATGAACCAACATAAAATTATTCTATATCTCGGAAACTGTGAGTGCTAGGTAGACAAAACCAGTATGGAATTGTAGATATTATTATTGGCTTTCAAATGAATCAATCCGATTACAAATCGCTTAAGTCGTTTCCGAGAAAAACAAAAATTGCATATTCCATCCGCACAAGTCACTTCCAGAATGACCCAACATAAAATTATTCTATATCTCGGAAACGGTTAGATCTAGGTAGATAAAACCAGTATGGAATTGTAGATATTATTATTGGCTTTCAAATGAATCAATCCGATTGCAAATCGCTTAAGTCGTTTCCGAGAAAAACGAAAATTACATATTCCATCCGCACAAGTCACTTCCAGAATGACCCAACATAAATTTATTCTATATCTCGGAAACTGTGAGTGTTATGTAGACAAATCCAGTATGGAATTGTAGATATTATTATTGGCTTTCAAATGAATCAATCCGATTGCAAATCGCTTAAGTCGTTTCCGAGAAAAACGAAAATTACATATTCCATCCGCACAAGTCACTTCCAGAATGAACCAACATAAAATTATTCTATATCTCGGAAACTGTGAGTGCTAGGTAGATAAAACCAGTATGGAATTGTAGATATTATTATTGGCTTTCAAATGAATCAATCCGATTGCAAATCGGTTAAGTTGTTTTCGAGAAAAACGAAAATTACATATTCCATCCGCACAAGTCACTTCCAGAATGACCCAACCTAAAAATAATCTATATCTCGGAAACTATGAGTGCTAGGTAGACAAAACCAGTATGGAATTGTAGATATTATTATTGGCTTTCAAATGAATCAATCCGATTACAAATCGCTTAAGTCGTTTCCGAGAAAAACGAAAATTACATATTCCATCCGCGCAAGTCACTTCCAGAATGACCCAACCTAAAAATAATCTATATCTCGGAAACGGTTAGAGCTAGGTAGATAAAACCAGTATGGAATTGTAGATATTATTATTGGCTTTCAAATGAATCAATCCGATTGTAAATCGGTTAAGTCGTTTCCGAGAAAAACAAAAATTGCATATTCCATCCGCACAAGTCACTTCCAGAATGACCCAACATAAAAATAATCTATATCTCGGAAACTATGAGTGCTAGGTAGATAGAACCAGTATGGAATTGTAGATATTATTATTGGCTTTCAAATGAATCAATCCGATTGCAAATCGGTTAAGTTGTTTTCGAGAAAAACGAAAATTACATATTGCATCCGCACAAGTCACTTCCAGAATGAACCAACATAAAATTATTCTATATCTCGGAAACTGTGAGTGCTAGGTAGACAAAACCAGTATGGAATTGTAGATATTATTATTGGCTTTCAAATGAATCAATCCGATTGCAAATCGGTTAAGTCGTTTCAGAGAAAAACGAAAATTACATATTCCATCCGCACAAGTCACTTCCAGAATGACCCTAAATAAAACTATTCTATATCTCGGAAACTGTGAGTGCTAGGTAGACAAAACCAGTATGGAATTGTAGATATTATTATTGGCTTTCAAATGAATCAATCCGATTACAAATCGCTTAAGTCGTTTCCGAGAAAAACGAAAATTACATATTCCATCCGCACAAGTCACTTCCAGAATGAACCAACCTAAAATTATTCTATATCTCGGAAACTGTGAGTGCTAGGTAGACAAATCCAGTATGGAATTGTAGATATTATTATTGGCTTTCAAATGAATCAATCCGATTGCAAATCGGTTAAGTTGTTTTCGAGAAAAACGAAAATTACATATTCCATCCGCACAAGTCACTTCCAGAATGACCCAACCTAAAAATAATCTATATCTCGGAAACGGTGAAAGATGGGTGACAAAACCAGTATGGAATTGTAGATACTATTATTGGCTTTCAAATGAATCAATCCGATTGCAAATTGGTTAAGTCGTTTCCGAGAAAAACGAAAATTACATATTCCATCCGCACAAGTCACTTCCAGAATGACCCAACATAAAATTATTCTATATCTCGGAAACTGTGAGTGCTAGGTAGACAAAACCAATATGGAATTGTAGATATTATTATTGGCTTTCAAATGTATCAATCCGATTGCAAATCGGTTAAGTTGTTTTCGAGAAAAACGAAAATTACATATTCCATCCGCACAAGTCACTTCCAGAATGACCCAACATAAAATTATTCTATATCTCGGAAACTGTGAGTGCTATGTAGACAAAACCAATATGGAATTGTAGATATTATTATTGGCTTTCAAATGAATCAATCCGATTGCAAATCGCTTAAGTCGTTTCTGAGAAAAAAGAATATTACATATTCCATCCGTACAAGTCACTTCCAGAATGACCCAACATAAAATTATTCTATATCTCGGAAACTGTGTGTGTTATGTAGACAAATCCAGTATGGAATTGTAGATATTATTATTGGCTTTCAAATGAATCAATCGGATTGCAAATCGGTTAAGTCGTTTCCGAGAAAAACGAAAATTACATATGTATTCCATCCGCACAAGTCACTTCCAGAATGACCCAACATAAAAATAATCTATATCTCGGAAACTATGAGTGCTAGGTAGACAAAACCAGTATGGAATTGTAGATATTATTATTGGCTTTCAAATGAATCAATCCGATTGTAAATCGGTTAAGTCGTTTCCGAGAAAAACAAAAATTGCATATTCCATCCGCACAAGTCACTTCCAGAATGACCCAACATAAAATTATTCTATATCTCGGAAACTGTGAGTGCTAGGTAGACAAAACCAGTATGGAATTGTAGATATTATTATTGGCTTTCAAATGAATCAATCCGATTGCAAATCGCTTAAGTCGTTTCCGAGAAAAACGAAAATTACACATCCGCACAAGTCGCTTCCAGAATTAACCAACATAAAATTATTCTATATCTCGGAAACTGTGAGTGCTAGGTAGACAAAACCAGTATGGAATTGTAGATATTATTATTAGCTTTCAAATGAATCAATCCGATTGCAAATCGTTTAAGTCGTTTCCGAGAAAAGCGAAAATTGCATATTCCATCCGCACAAGTCACTTCCAGAATGACCCAACCTAAAAATAATCTATATCTCGGAAACGGTAAGAGCTAGGTAAATAAAACCAGTATGGAATTGTAAATATTATTATTGGCTTTCAAATGAATCAATCCGATTGCAAATCGCTTAAGTCGTTTCCGAGAAAAACCAAAATTACATATTCCATCCGCACAAGTCTCTTCCAGAATGACCCAACCTAAAAATAATCTATATCTCGGAAACTGTGAGAGCTAGGTAGACAAAACCAGTATGGAATTGTAGATATTATTATTGGCTTTCAAATGAATCAATCCGATTGCAAATCGGTTAAGTCGTTTACGAGAAAAACGAAAATTACATATTCCATCCGCACAAGTCACTTCCAGAATGACCCAACCTAAAAATAATCTATATCTCGGAAACTATGAGTGCTAGGTATACAAAACCAGTATGGAATTGTAGATATTATTATTGGCTTTCAAATGAATCAATCCGATTACAAATCGCTTAAGTCGTTTCCGAGAAAAACGAAAATTACATATTCCATCCGCACAAGTCACTTCCAGAATGACCCAACCTAAAAATAATCTATATCTCGGAAACGGTTAGAGCTAGGTAGATAAAACCAGTATGGAATTGTAGATATTATTATTGGCTTTCAAATGAATCAATCCGATTGCAAATTGGTTAAGTCGTTTCCGAGAAAAATGAAAATTACATATTCCATCCGCACAAGTCACTTCCAGAATAACCCAACATAAAATTATTCTATATCTCGGAAACTGTGAGTGCTAGGTAGACAAAACCAATATGGAATTGTAGATATTATTATCGATTAAGTCGTTTCCGAGAAAAACAAAAATTAATTGTTCCATCCGCACAAGTCACTTCCAGAATGACCCAACATAAAATTATTCTATATCTCGGAAACTGTGAATGTTATGTAGACAAAACCAGTATGGAATTGTAGATATTATTATTGGCTTTCAAATGAATCAATCCGATTACAAATCGCTTAAGTCGTTTCCGACAAAAACGAAAATTACATATTCCATCCGCACAAGTCACTTCCAGAATGAACCAACCTAAAATTATTCTATATCTCGGAAACTGTGAGTGCTAGGTAGACAAATCCAGTATGGAATTGTAGATATTATTATTGGCTTTCAAATGAATCAATCCGATTGCAAATCGGTTAAGTTGTTTTCGAGAAAAACGAAAATTACATATTCCATCCGCACAAGTCACTTCCAGAATGACCCAACCTAAAAATAATCTATATCTCGGAAACGGTGAAAGATGGGTGACTTAACCAGTATGGAATTGTAGGTATTATTATTGGCTTTCAAACGAATCAATCCGATTGCAAATTGGTTAAGTCGTTTCCGAGAAAAACGAAAATTACATATTCCATCCGCACAAGTCACTTCCAGAATGACCCAACATAAAATTATTCTATATCTCGGAAACTGTGAGTGCTAGGTAGACAAAACCAATATGGAATTGTAGATATTATTATTGGCTTTCAAATGTATCAATCCGATTGCAAATCGGTTAAGTTGTTTTCGAGAAAAACGAAAATTACATATTCCATCCGCACAAGTCACTTCTAGAATGATTGCATATTCCATCCGCACAAGTCACTTCCAGAATGACCCAACATAAAATTATTCTATATCTCGGAAACTGTGAGTGCTAGGTAGACAAAACCAGTATGGAATTGTAGATATTATTATTGGCTTTCAAATGAATCAATCCGATTGCAAATCGCTTAAGTCGTTTACGAGAAAAACGAAAATTACATATTCCATCCGCACAAGTCGCTTCCAGAATTAACCAACATAAAATTATTCTATATCTCGGAAACTGTGAGTGCTAGGAAGACAAAACCAGTATGGAATTGTAGATATTATTATTAGCTTTCAAATGAATCAATCCGATTGCAAATCGTTTAAGTCGTTTCCGAGAAAAGCGAAAATTACATATTCCATCCGCACAAGTCACTTCCAGAATGACCCAACCTAAAAATAATCTATATCTCGGAAACGGTAAGAGCTAGGTAAATAAAACCAGTATGGAATTGTAAATATTATTATTGGCTTTCAAATGAATCAATCCGATTGCAAATCGGTTAAGTCGTTTCCGAGAAAAACCAAAATTACATATTCCATCCGCACAAGTCACTTCCAGAATGACCCAACCTAAAAATAATCTATATCTCGGAAACTGTGAGAGCTAGGTAGACAAAACCAGTATGGAATTGTAGATATTATTATTGGCTTTCAAATGAATCAATCCGATTGCAAATCGGTTAAGTCGTTTACGAGAAAAACGAAAATTACATATTCCATCCGCACAAGTCACTTCCAGAATGACCCAACCTAAAAATAATCTATATCTCGGAAACTATGAGTGCTAGGTAGACAAAACCAGTATGGAATTGTAGATATTATTATTGGCTTTCAAATGAATCAATCCGATTACAAATCGCTTAAGTCGTTTCCGAGAAAAACGAAAATTACATATTCCATCCGCACAAGTCACTTCCAGAATGACCCAACCTAAAAATAATCTATATCTCGGAAACGGTTAGAGCTAGGTAGATAAAACCAGTATGGAATTGTTGATATTATTATTGGCTTTCAAATGAATCAATCCGATTGCAAATTGGTTAAGTCGTTTCCGAGAAAAACGAAAATTACATATTCCATCCGCACAAGTCACTTCCAGAATGACCCAACATAAAATTATTCTATATCTCGGAAACTGTGAGTGCTAGGTAGACAAAACCAATATGGAATTGTAGATATTATTATCGTTTAAGTCGTTTCCGAGAAAAACGAAAATTAATTATTCCTTCCGCACAAGTCACTTCCAGAATGACCCAACCTAAAAATAATCTATATCTCGGAAACGGTAAGAGCTAGGTAGATAAAACCAGTATGGAATTGTAGATATTATTATTGGCTTTCAAATGAATCAATCCGATTGCAAATCGCTTAAGTCGTTTCCGAGAAAATCGAAAATTACATATTCCATCCGCACAAGTCACTTCCAGAATGACCCAACCTAAAAATAATCTATATCTCGGAAACTGTGAGAGCTAGGTAGACAAAACCAGTATGGAATTGTAGATATTATTATTGGCTTTCAAATGAATTAATCCGATTGTAAATCGCTTAAGTCGTTTCCGAGAAAAACGAAAATTATATATTCCATCCGCACAAGTCACTTCCAGAATGAACCAACATAAAATTATTCTATATCTCGGAAACTGTGAGTGCTAGGTAGACAAAACCAGTATGGAATTGTAGATATTATTATTGGCTTTCAAATGAATCAATCCGATTGCAAATCGCTTAAGTCGTTTCCGAGAAAAACGAAAATTACACATCCGCACAAGTCGCTTCCAGAATTAACCAACATAAAATTATTCTATATCTCGGAAACTGTGAGTGCTAGGTAGACAAAACCAGTATGGAATTGTAGATATTATTATTGGCTTTCAAATGAATCAATCCGATTGCAAATTGGTTAAGTTGTTTCCGAGAAAAACGAAAATTGCATATTCCATCCGCACAAGTCACTTCCAGAATGAACCAACATAAAATTATTCTATATCTCGGAAACTGTGAGCGCTAGGTAGACAAAACCAGTATGGAATTGTAGATATTATTATTGGCTTTCAAATGAATCAATCCGATTGCAAATTGGTTAAGTTGTTTTCGAGAAAAACGAAAATTACATATTCCATCCGCACAAGTCACTTCCAGAATGACCCAACCAAAAATAATCTATATTTCGGAAACGGTAAGAGCTAGGTAGACCAAACCAGTATGGAATTGTAGATATTATTATTGGCTTTCAAATGAATCAATCTGATTGCAAATCGGTTAAGTAGTTTCCGAGAAAAACGAAAATTACATATTCCATTAGCACAAGCCACTTCCAGAATGACCCAACCTAAAAATAATCTATATCTCGGAAACGGTTGGAGCTAGGTAGATAAAACCAGTATGGAATTGTAGGTATTATTATTGGCTTTCAAATGAATCAATCCGATTGCAAATCGCTTAAGTCGTTTCCGAGAAAAACGAAAATTACATATTCCATCCGCACAAGTCACTTCCAGAATGACCCAACATAAAATTATTCTATATCTCGAAAACTGTGAGTGCTAGGTAGACAAAACCAGTATGGAATTGTAGATATTATTATTGGCTTTCAAATTAATCAATCCGATTGCAAATTGGTTAAGTCGTTTCCGAGAAAAACGAAAATTGCATATTCCATCCGCACAAGTCACTTCCAGAATGACCCAACCTAAAAATAATCTATATCTCGGAAACGGTAAGAGCTAGGTAGATAAAACCAGTATGGAATTGTAGATATTAGTATTGGCTTTCAAATGAATCAATCCGATTGCAAATCGCTTAAGTCGTTACCGAGAAAATCGAAAATTACATATTCCATCCGCACAAGTCACTTCCAGAATGACCCAACCTAAAAATAATCTATATCTCGGAAACTGTGAGAGCTAGGTAAACAAAACCAGTATGGAATTGTAGATATTATTATTGGCTTTCAAATGAATCAATCCGATTGTAAATCGCTTAAGTCGTTTCCGAGAAAAACGAAAATTATATATTCCATCCGCACAAGTCACTTCCAGAATGAACCAACATAAAATTATTCTATATCTCGGAAACTGTGAGTGCTAGGTAGACAAAACCAGTATGGAATTGTAGATATTATTATTGGCTTTCAAATGAATCAATCCGATTGCAAATCGCTTAAGTCGTTTCCGAGAAAAACGAAAATTACACATCCGCACAAGTCGCTTCCAGAATTAACCAACATAAAATTATTCTATATCTCGGAAACTGTGAGTGCTAGGTAGACAAAACCAGTATAGAATTGTAGATATTATTATTGGCTTTCAAATGAATCAATCCGATTGCAAATTGGTTAAGTCGTTTCCGAGAAAAACGAAAATTGCATATTCCATCCGCACAAGTCACTTCCAGAATGACCCAATATAAAATTATTTTATATCTCGGAAACTGTGAGCGCTAGGTAGACAAAACCAGTATGGAATTGTAGATATTATTATTGGCTTTCAAATGAATCAATCCGATTGCAAATTGGTTAAGTTGTTTTCGAGAAAAACGAAAATTACATATTCCATCCGCTCAAGTCACTTCCAGAATGACCCAACCAAAAATAATCTATATTTCGGAAACGGTAAGAGCTAGGTAGACCAAACCAGTATGGAATTGTAGATATTATTATTGGCTTTCAAATGAATCAATCTGATTGCAAATCGGTTAAGTAGTTTCCGAGAAAAACGAAAATTACATATTCCATTAGCACAAGTCACTTCCAGAATGACCCAACCTAAAAATAATATATATCTCGGAAACGGTTGGAGCTAGGTAGATAAAACCAGTATGGAATTGTAGGTATTATTATTGGCTTTCAAATGAATCAATCCGATTGCAAATTGGTTAAGTCGTTTCCGAGAAAAACGAAAATTACATATTCCATCCGCACAAGTCACTTCATTACATATTCCATCCGCACAAGTCACTTCCAGAATGACCCAACCTAAAAATAATCTATATCTCTATATATATCAGTATGGAATTGTAGATATTATTATTGGCTTTCAAATGAATCAATCCGATTTCAAATCGCTTAAGTCGTTTCCGAGAAAAACGAAAATTACATATTCCATCCGCACAAGTCACTTCCAGAATGACCCAACCTAAAAATAATCTATATCTCGGAAACGGTTAGAGCTAGGTAGATAAAACCAGTATGGAATTGTAGATATTATTATTGGCTTTCAAATGAATCAATCCGATTGCAAATTGGTTAAGTCGTTTCCGAGAAAAACGAAAATTACATATTCCATCCGCACAAGTCACTTCCAGAATGACCCAACATAAAATTATTCTATATCTCGGAAACTGTGAGTGCTAGGTAGACAAAACCAATATGGAATTGTAGATATTATTATCGTTTAAGTCGTTTCCGAGAAAAACGAAAATTAATTATTCCATCCGCACAAGTCACTTCCAGAATGACCCAACCTAAAAATAATCTATATCTCGGAAACGGTAAGAGCTAGGTAGATAAAACCAGTATGGAATTGTAGATATTAGTATTGGCTTTCAAATGAATCAATCCGATTGCAAATCGCTTAAGTCGTTTCCGAGAAAATCGAAAATTACATATTCCATCCGCACAAGTCACTTCCAGAATGACCCAACATAAAATTATTCTATATCTCGGAAACTGTGAGAGCTAGGTAGACAAAACCAGTATGGAATTGTAGATATTATTATTGGCTTTCAAATGAATTAATCCGATTGTAAATCGCTTAAGTCGTTTCCGAGAAAAACGAAAATTACATATTCCATCCGCACAAGTCACTTCCAGAATGAACCAACATAAAATTATTCTATATCTCGGAAACTGTGAGTGCTAGGTAGACAAAACCAGTATGGAATTGTAGATATTATTATTGGCTTTCAAATGAATCAATCCGATTGCAAATTGGTTAAGTTGTTTTCGAGAAAAACGAAAATTACATATTCCATCCGCACAAGTCACTTCCAGAATGACCCAACATAAAATTATTCTATATCTCGGAAACTGTGAGTGCTAGGTAGACAAAACCAGTATGGAATTGTAGATATTATTATTGGCTTTCAAATGAATCAATCCGATTGCAAATTGGTTAAGTTGTTTTCGAGAAAAACGAAAATTACATATTCCATCCGCACAAGTCACTTCCAGAATGACCCAACCAAAAATAATCTATATTTCGGAAACGGTAAGAGCTAGGTAGACCAAACCAGTATGGAATTGTAGATATTATTATTGTCTTTCAAATGAATCAATCTGATTGCAAATCGGTTAAGTAGTTTCCGAGAAAAACGAAAATTACATATTCCATTAGCACAAGTCACTTCCAGAATGACCCAACCTAAAAATAATCTATATCTCGGAAACGGTTGGAGCTAGGTAGATAAAACCAGTATGGAATTGTAGGTATTATTATTGGCTTTCAAATGAATCAATCCGATTGCAAATCGCTTAAGTCGTTTCCGAGAAAAACGAAAATTACATATTCCATCCGCACAAGTCACTTCCAGAATGACCCAACATAAAATTATTCTATATCTCGAAAACTGTGAGTGCTAGGTAGACAAAACCAGTATGGAATTGTAGATATTATTATTGGCTTTCAAATTAATCAATCCGATTGCAAATTGGTTAAGTCGTTTCCGAGAAAAACGAAAATTACATATTCCATCCGCACAAGTCACTTCCAGAATGACCCAACCTAAAAATAATCTATATCTCGGAAACGGTAAGAGCTAGGTAGATAAAACCAGTATGGAATTGTAGATATTAGTATTGGCTTTCAAATGAATCAATCCGATTGCAAATCGCTTAAGTCGTTTCCGAGAAAATCGAAAATTACATATTCCATCCGCACAAGTCACTTCCAGAATGACCCAACCTAAAAATAATCTATATCTCGGAAACTGTGAGAGCTAGGTAAACAAAACCAGTATGGAATTGTAGATATTATTATTGGCTTTCAAATGAATTAATCCGATTGTAAATCGCTTAAGTCGTTTCCGAGAAAAACGAAAATTATATATTCCATCCGCACAAGTCACTTCCAGAATGACCCAACATAAAATTATTCTATATCTCGGAAACTGTGAGTGCTAGGTAGACAAAACTAGTATGGAATTGTAGATATTATTATTGGCTTTCAAATGAATCAATCCGATTGCAAATCGCTTAAGTCGTTTCCGAGAAAAACGAAAATTACACATCCGCACAAGTCGCTTCCAGAATTAACCAACATAAAATTATTCTATATCTCGGAAACTGTGAGTGCTAGGTAGACAAAACCAGTATAGAATTGTAGATATTATTATTGGCTTTCAAATGAATCAATCCGATTGCAAATTGGTTAAGTCGTTTCCGAGAAAAACGAAAATTGCATATTCCATCCGCACAAGTCACTTCCAGAATGACCCAACCAAAAATAATCTATATTTCGGAAACGGTAAGAGCTAGGTAGACCAAACCAGTATGGAATTGTAGATATTATTATTGGCTTTCAAATGAATCAATCTGATTGCAAATCGGTTAAGTAGTTTCCGAGAAAAACGAAAATTACATATTCCATTAGCACAAGTCACTTCCAGAATGACCCAACCTAAAAATAATCTATATCTCGGAAACGGTTGGAGCTAGGTAGATAAAACCAGTATGGAATTGTAGGTATTATTATTGGCTTTCAAATGAATCAATCCGATTGCAAATTGGTTAAGTCGTTTCCGAGAAAAACGAAAATTACATATTCCATCCGCACAAGTCACTTCATTACATATTCCATCCGCACAAGTCACTTCCAGAATGACCCAACCTAAAAATAATCTATATCTCTATATATATCAGTATGGAATTGTAGATATTATTATTGGCTTTCAAATGAATCAATCCGATTGAAAATCGCTTAAGTCGTTTCCGAGAAAAACGAAAATTACATATTCCATCCGCACAAGTCACTTCCAGAATGACCCAACCTAAAAATAATCTATATCTCGGAAACGGTTAGAGCTAGGTAGATAAAACCAGTATGGAATTGTAGATATTATTATTGGCTTTCAAATGAATCAATCCGATTGCAAATTGGTTAAGTCGTTTCCGAGAAAAACGAAAATTACATATTCCATCCGCACAAGTCACTTCCAGAATGACCCAACATAAAATTATTCTATATCTCGGAAACTGTGAGTGCTAGGTAGACAAAACCAATATGGAATTGTAGATATTATTATCGTTTAAGTCGTTTCCGAGAAAAACGAAAATTAATTATTCCATCCGCACAAGTCACTTCCAGAATGACCCAACCTAAAAATAATCTATATCTCGGAAACGGTAAGAGCTAGGTAGATAAAACCAGTATGGAATTGTAGATATTAGTATTGGCTTTCAAATGAATCAATCCGATTGCAAATCGCTTAAGTCGTTTCCGAGAAAATCGAAAATTACATATTCCATCCGCACAAGTCACTTCCAGAATGACCCAACATAAAATTATTCTATATCTCGGAAACTGTGAGAGCTAGGTAGACAAAACCAGTATGGAATTGTAGATATTATTATTGGCTTTCAAATGAATTAATCCGATTGTAAATCGCTTAAGTCGTTTCCGAGAAAAACGAAAATTACATATTCCATCCGCACAAGTCACTTCCAGAATGAACCAACATAAAATTATTCTATATCTCGGAAACTGTGAGTGCTAGGTAGACAAAACCAGTATGGAATTGTAGATATTATTATTGGCTTTCAAATGAATCAATCCGATTGCAAATTGGTTAAGTTGTTTTCGAGAAAAACGAAAATTACATATTCCATCCGCACAAGTCACTTCCAGAATGACCCAACCAAAAATAATCTATATTTCGGAAACGTTTCCGAGAAAAACGAAAATTACACATCCGCACAAGTCGCTTCCAGAATTAACCAACATAAAATTATTCTATATCTCGGAAACTGTGAGTGCTAGGTAGACAAAACCAGTATGGAATTGTAGATATTAGTATTGGCTTTCAAATGAATCAATCCGATTGCAAATTGGTTAAGTCGTTTCCGAGAAAAACGAAAATTACATATTCCATCCGCACAAGTCACTTCATTACATATTCCATCCGCACAAGTCACTTCCAGAATGACCCAACCTAAAAATAATCTATATCTCGGAAACGGTTGGAGCTAGGTAGATAAAACCAGTATGGAATTGTAGGTATTATTATTGGCTTTCAAATGAATCAATCCGATTGCAAATTGGTTAAGTCGTTTCCGAGAAAAACGAAAATTACATATTCCATCCGCACAAGTCACTTCATTACATATTCCATCCGCACAAGTCACTTCCAGAATGACCCAACCTAAAAATAATCTATATCTCGGAAACTATGAGTGCTAGGTAGACAAAACCAGTATGGAATTGTAGATATTATTATTGGCTTTCAAATGAATCAATCCGATTACAAATCGCTTAAGTCGTTTCCGAGAAAAACGAAAATTACATATTCCATCCGCACAAGTCACTTCTAGAATGACCCAACCTAAAAATAATCTATATCTCGGAAACGGTTAGAGCTAGGTAGATAAAACCAGTATGGAATTGTAGATATTATTATTGGCTTTCAAATGAATCAATCCGATTGCAAATTGGTTAAGTCGTTTCCGAGAAAAACGAAAATTACATATTCCATCCGCACAAGTCACTTCCAGAATGACCCAACATAAAATTATTCTATATCTCGGAAACTGTGAGTGCTAGGTAGACAAAACCAATATGGAATTGTAGATATTATTATCGTTTAAGTCGTTTCCGAGAAAAACGAAAATTAATTATTCCATCCGCACAAGTCACTTCCAGAATGACCCAACCTAAAAATAATCTATATCTCGGAAACGGTAAGAGCTAGGTAGATAAAACCAGTATGGAATTGTAGATATTAGTATTGGCTTTCAAATGAATCAATCCGATTGCAAATCGCTTAAGTCGTTTCCGAGAAAATCGAAAATTACATATTCCATCCGCACAAGTCACTTCCAGAATGACCCAACCTAAAAATAATCTATATCTCGGAAACTGTGAGAGCTTGGTAGACAAAACCTGTATGGAATTGTAGATGTTATTTTGGCTTTCAAATGAATTAATCCGATTGTAAATCGCTTAAGTCGTTTCCGAGAAAAACGAAAATTATATATTCCATCCGCACAAGTCACTTCCAGAATGAAACAACATAAAATTATTCTATATCTCGGAAACTGTGAGTGCTAGGTAGACAAAACCAGTATGGAATTGTAGATATTATTATTGGCTTTCAAATGAATCAATCCGATTGCAAATCGCTTAAGTCGTTTCCGAGAAAAACGAAAATTACACATCCGCACAAGTCGCTTCCAGAATTAACCAACATAAAATTATTCTATATCTCGGAAACTGTGAGTGCTAGGTAGACAAAACCAGTATGGAATTGTAGATATTATTATTGGCTTTCAAATGAATCAATCCGATTGCAAATTGGTTAAGTCGTTTCCGAGAAAAACGAAAATTGCATATTCCATCCGCACAAGTCACTTCCAGAATGACCCAACATAAAATTATTCTATATCTCGGAAACTGTGAGCGCTAGGTAGACAAAACCAGTATGGAATTGTAGATATTATTATTGGCTTTCAAATGAATCAATCCGATTGCAAATTGGTTAAGTTGTTTTCGAGAAAAACGAAAATTACATATTCCATCCGCACAAGTCACTTCCAGAATGACCCAACCAAAAATAATCTATATTTCGGAAACGGTAAGAGCTAGGTAGACCAAACCAGTATGGAATTGTAGATATTATTATTGGCTTTCAAATGAATCAATCTGATTGCAAATCGGTTAAGTAGTTTCCGAGAAAAACGAAAATTACATATTCCATTAGCACAAGTCACTTCCAGAATGACCCAACCTAAAAATAATCTATATCTCGGAAACGGTTGGAGCTAGGTAGATAAAACCAGTATGGAATTGTAGGTATTATTATTGGCTTTCAAATGAATCAATCCGATTGCAAATTGGTTAAGTCGTTTCCGAGAAAAACGAAAATTACATATTCCATCCGCACAAGTCACTTCCAGAATGACCCAACCTAAAAATAATCTATATCTCGGAAACGGTAAGAGCTAGGTAGATAAAACCAGTATGGAATTGTAGATATTAGTATTGGCTTTCAAATGAATCAATCCGATTGCAAATCGCTTAAGTCGTTTCCGAGAAAAACGAAAATTACATATTCCATCCGCACAAGTCACTTCCAGAATGACCCAACATAAAATTATTCTATATCTCGAAAACTGTGAGTGCTAGGTAGACAAAACCAGTATGGAATTGTAGATATTATTATTGGCTTTCAAATGAATTAATCCGATTGTAAATCGCTTAAGTCGTTTCCGAGAAAAACGAAAATTATATATTCCATCCGCACAAGTCACTTCCAGAATGAACCAACATAAAATTATTCTATATCTCGGAAACTGTGAGTGCTAGGTAGACAAAACCAGTATGGAATTGTAGATATTATTATTGGCTTTCAAATGAATCAATCCGATTGCAAATCGCTTAAGTCGTTTCCGAGAAAAACGAAAATTACACATCCGCACAAGTCGCTTCCAGAATTAACCAACATAAAATTATTCTATATCTCGGAAACTGTGAGTGCTAGGTAGACAAAACCACTATGGAATTGTAGATATTATTATTGGCTTTCAAATGAATCAATCCGATTGCAAATTGGTTAAGTCGTTTCCGAGAAAAACGAAAATTGCATATTCCATCCGCACAAGTCACTTCCAGAATGACCCAACATAAAATTATTCTATATCTCGGAAACTGTGAGCGCTAGGTAGACAAAACCAGTATGGAATTGTAGATATTATTATTGGCTTTCAAATGAATCAATCCGATTGCAAATTGGTTAAGTCGTTTCCGAGAAAAACGAAAATTGCATATTCCATCCGCACAAGTCACTTCCAGAATGACCCAACATAAAATTATTCTATATCTCGGAAACTGTGAGCGCTAGGTAGACAAAACCAGTATGGAATTGTAGATATTATTATCGTTTAAGTCGTTTCCGAGAAAAACGAAAATTAATTATTCCATCCGCACAAGTCACTTCCAGAATGACCCAACCTAAAAATAATCTATATCTCGGAAACGGTAAGAGCTAGGTAGATAAAACCA
The DNA here is from genome assembly GCF_963082655.1 of Stomoxys calcitrans. NCBI lineage: Eukaryota > Metazoa > Arthropoda > Insecta > Diptera > Muscidae > Stomoxys > Stomoxys calcitrans. The sequence goes on along the minus strand of NC_081556.1, from coordinate 64,637,555 downwards.
GTATGGAATTGTAGATATTAGTATTGGCTTTCAAATGAATCAATCCGATTGCAAATCGCTTAAGTCGTTTCCGAGAAAATCGAAAATTACATATTCCATCCGCACAAGTCACTTCCAGAATGACCCAACCTAAAAATAATCTATATCTCGGAAACTGTGAGAGCTTGGTAGACAAAACCTGTATGGAATTGTAGATGTTATTTTGGCTTTCAAATGAATTAATCCGATTGTAAATCGCTTAAGTCGTTTCCGAGAAAAACGAAAATTATATATTCCATCCGCACAAGTCACTTCCAGAATGAAACAACATAAAATTATTCTATATCTCGGAAACTGTGAGTGCTAGGTAGACAAAACCAGTATGGAATTGTAGATATTATTATTGGCTTTCAAATGAATCAATCCGATTGCAAATCGCTTAAGTCGTTTCCGAGAAAAACGAAAATTACACATCCGCACAAGTCGCTTCCAGAATTAACCAACATAAAATTATTCTATATCTCGGAAACTGTGAGTGCTAGGTAGACAAAACCAGTATGGAATTGTAGATATTATTATTGGCTTTCAAATGAATCAATCCGATTGCAAATTGGTTAAGTCGTTTCCGAGAAAAACGAAAATTGCATATTCCATCCGCACAAGTCACTTCCAGAATGACCCAACATAAAATTATTCTATATCTCGGAAACTGTGAGCGCTAGGTAGACAAAACCAGTATGGAATTGTAGATATTATTATTGGCTTTCAAATGAATCAATCCGATTGCAAATTGGTTAAGTTGTTTTCGAGAAAAACGAAAATTACATATTCCATCCGCACAAGTCACTTCCAGAATGACCCAACCAAAAATAATCTATATTTCGGAAACGGTAAGAGCTAGGTAGACCAAACCAGTATGGAATTGTAGATATTATTATTGGCTTTCAAATGAATCAATCTGATTGCAAATCGGTTAAGTAGTTTCCGAGAAAAACGAAAATTACATATTCCATTAGCACAAGTCACTTCCAGAATGACCCAACCTAAAAATAATCTATATCTCGGAAACGGTTGGAGCTAGGTAGATAAAACCAGTATGGAATTGTAGGTATTAGTATTGGCTTTCAAATGAATCAATCCGATTGCAAATCGCTTAAGTCGTTTCCGAGAAAAACGAAAATTACATATTCCATCCGCACAAGTCACTTCCAGAATGACCCAACCTAAAAATAATCTATATCTCGGAAACGGTAAGAGCTAGGTAGATAAAACCAGTATGGAATTGTAGATATTAGTATTGGCTTTCAAATGAATCAATCCGATTGCAAATCGCTTAAGTCGTTTCCGAGAAAAACGAAAATTACATATTCCATCCGCACAAGTCACTTCCAGAATGACCCAACCTAAAAATAATCTATATCTCGGAAACGGTAAGAGCTAGGTAGATAAAACCAGTATGGAATTGTAGATATTAGTATTGGCTTTCAAATGAATCAATCCGATTGCAAATCGCTTAAGTCGTTTCCGAGAAAAACGAAAATTACATATTCCATCCGCACAAGTCACTTCCAGAATGACCCAACATAAAATTATTCTATATCTCGAAAACTGTGAGTGCTAGGTAGACAAAACCAGTATGGAATTGTAGATATTATTATTGGCTTTCAAATGAATTAATCCGATTGTAAATCGCTTAAGTCGTTTCCGAGAAAAACGAAAATTATATATTCCATCCGCACAAGTCACTTCCAGAATGAACCAACATAAAATTATTCTATATCTCGGAAACTGTGAGTGCTAGGTAGACAAAACCAGTATGGAATTGTAGATATTATTATTGGCTTTCAAATGAATCAATCCGATTGCAAATCGCTTAAGTCGTTTCCGAGAAAAACGAAAATTACACATCCGCACAAGTCGCTTCCAGAATTAACCAACATAAAATTATTCTATATCTCGGAAACTGTGAGTGCTAGGTAGACAAAACCACTATGGAATTGTAGATATTATTATTGGCTTTCAAATGAATCAATCCGATTGCAAATTGGTTAAGTCGTTTCCGAGAAAAACGAAAATTGCATATTCCATCCGCACAAGTCACTTCCAGAATGACCCAACATAAAATTATTCTATATCTCGGAAACTGTGAGCGCTAGGTAGACAAAACCAGTATGGAATTGTAGATATTATTATTGGCTTTCAAATGAATCAATCCGATTGCAAATTGGTTAAGTCGTTTCCGAGAAAAACGAAAATTACATATTCCATCCGCACAAGTCACTTCCAGAATGACCCAACCTAAAAATAATCTATATCTCGGAAACGGTAAGAGCTAGGTAGATGAAACCAGTATGGAATTGTAGATATTAGTATTGGCTTTCAAATGAATCAATCCGATTGCAAATCGGTTAAGTTGTTTTCGAGAAAAACGAAAATTACATATTCCATCCGCACAAGTCACTTCCAGAATGACCCAACCTAAAAATAATCTATATCTCGGAAACGGTAAGAGCTAGGTAGATAAAACCAGTATGGAATTGTAGATATTAGTATTGGCTTTCAAATGAATCAATCCGATTGCAAATCGGTTAAGTTGTTTTCGAAAAAAACGAAAATTACATATTCCATCCGCACAAGTCACTTCCAGAATGACCCAACATAAAATTATTCTATATCTCGGAAACTGTGAGTGCTAGGTAGACAAAACCAATATGGAATTGTAGATATTATTATTGGCTTTCAAATGAATCAATCCGATTGCAAATCGGTTAAGTTGTTTTCGAGAAAAACGAAAATTACATATTCCATCCGCACAAGTCACTTCCAGAATGACCCAACCTAAAAATAATCTATATCTCGGAAACTATGAGTGCTAGGTAGACAAAACCAGTATGGAATTGTAGATATTATTATTGGCTTTCAAATGAATCAATCCGATTACAAATCGCTTAAGTCGTTTCCGAGAAAAACGAAAATTACATATTCCATCCGCACAAGTCACTTCCAGAATGACCCAACCTAAAAATAATCTATATCTCGGAAACGGTTAGAGCTAGGTAGATAAAACCAGTATGGAATTGTAGATATTAGTATTGGCTTTCAAATGAATCAATCCGATTGCAAATCGGTTAAGTTGTTTTCGAAAAAAACGAAAATTACATATTCCATCCGCACAAGTCACTTCCAGAATGACCCAACATAAAATTATTCTATATCTCGGAAACTGTGAGTGCTAGGTAGACAAAACCAATATGGAATTGTAGATATTATTATTGGCTTTCAAATGAATCAATCCGATTGCAAATCGGTTAAGTTGTTTTCGAGAAAAACGAAAATTACATATTCCATCCGCACAAGTCACTTCCAGAATGACCCAACCTAAAAATAATCTATATCTCGGAAACTATGAGTGCTAGGTAGACAAAACCAGTATGGAATTGTAGATATTATTATTGGCTTTCAAATGAATCAATCCGATTACAAATCGCTTAAGTCGTTTCCGAGAAAAACGAAAATTACACATTCCATCCGCACAAGTCACTTCCAGAATGACCCAACCTAAAAATAATCTATATCTCGGAAACGGTTAGAGCTAGGTAGATAAAACCAGTATGGAATTGTAGATATTATTATTGGCTTTCAAATGAATCAATCCGATTGCAAATTGGTTAAGTCGTTTCCGAGAAAAACGAAAATTACATATTCCATCCGCACAAGTCACTTCCAGAATGAACCAACATTAAATTATTCTATATCTCGGAAACTGTGAGTGCTAGGTAGACAAAACCAGTATGGAATTGTAGATATTATTATTGGCTTTCAAATGAATCAATCCGATTGCAAATCGGTTAAGTTGTTTTCGAGAAAAACAAAAATTACATATTCCATCCGCACAAGTCACTTCCAGAATGACCCAACCTAAAAATAATCTATATCTCGGAAACTATGAGTGCTAGGTAGACAAAACCAGTATGGAATTGTAGATATTATTATTGGCTTTCAAATGAATCAATCCGATTGCAAATTGGTTAAGTCGTTTCCGAGAAAAACGAAAATTACATATTCCATATGCACAAGTCACTTCCAGAATGACCCAACATAAAATTATTCTATATCTCGGAAACTGTGAGTGCTAGGTAGACAAAACCAATATGGAATTGTAGATATTATTATTGGCTTTCAAATGAATCAATCCGATTGCAAATCGGTTAAGTTGTTTTCGAGAAAAACGAAAATTACATATTCCATCCGCACAAGTCACTTCCAGAATGACCCAACATAAAATTATTCTATATCTCGGAAACTGTGAGTGCTAGGTAGACAAAACCAATATGGAATTGTAGATATTATTATTGGCTTTCAAATGAATCAATCCGATTGCAAATTGGTTAAGCCGTTTCCGAGAAAATCGAAAATTACATATTCCATCCGCACAAGTCACTTCCAGAATGAACCAACATAAAATTATTCTATATCTCGGAAACTGTGAGTGCTAGGTAGACAAAACCAGTATGGAATTGTAGATATTATTATTGGCTTTCAAATGAATCAATCCGATTGCAAATCGGTTAAGTTGTTTTCGAGAAAATCGAAAATTACATATTCCATCCGCACAGTTCACTTCCAGAATGACCCAACCTAAAAATAATCTATATCTCGGAAACTATGAGTGCTAGGTAGACAAAACCAGTATGGAATTGTAGATATTATTATTGGCTTTCAAATGAATCAATCCGATTACAAATCGCTTAAGTCGTTTCCGAGAAAAACGAAAATTACATATTCCATCCGCACAAGTCACTTCCAGAATGACCCAACCTAAAAATAATCTATATCTCGGAAACTATGAGTGCTAGGTAGACAAAACCAGTATGGAATTGTAGATATTATTATTGGCTTTCAAATGAATTAATCCGATTGCAAATCGGTTAAGTCGTTTCCGAGAAAAACGAAAATTACATATTCCATCCGCACAAGTCACTTCCAGAATGCCCCAACCTAAAAATAATCTATATCTCGGAAACGGTTAGAGCTAAGTAGATAAAACCAGTATGGAATTGTAGATATTATTATTGGCTTTCAAATGAATCAATCCGATTGCAAATCGCTTAAGTCGTTTCCGAGAAAAACGAAAATTACATATTCCATCCGCACAAGTCACTTCCAGAATGACCCAACATAAAATTATTCTATATCTCGGAAACTGTGAATGTTATGTAGACAAATCCAGTATGGAATTGTAGATATTATTATTGGCTTTCAAATGAATCAATCGGATTGCAAATCGGTTAAGTTGTTTTCGAGAAAAACGAAAATTACATATTCCATCCGCACAAGTCACTTCCAGAATGAACCAACATAAAATTATTCTATACCTCGGAAACTGTGAGTGCTAGGTAGACAAAACCAGTATGGAATTGTAGATATTATTATTGGCTTTCAAATGAATCAATCCGATTGCAAATTGGTTAAGTCGTTTCCGAGAAAAACGAAAATTACATATTCCATCCGCACAAGTCACTTCCAGAATGAACCAACATAAAATTATTCTATATCTCGGAAACTGTGAGTGCTAGGTAGACAAATCCAGTATGGAATTGTAGATATTATTATTGGCTTTCAAATGAATCAATCCGATTGCAAATCGGTTAAGTTGTTTTCGAGAAAAACGAAAATTACATATTCCATCCGCACAAGTCACTTCCAGAATGACCCAACATAAAATTATTCTATATCTCGGAAACTGTGAGTGCTAGGTAGACAAATCCAGTATGGAATTGTAGATATTATTATTGGCTTTCAAATGAATCAATCCGATTGCAAATCGGTTAAGTTGTTTTCGAGAAAAACGAAAATTACATATTCCATCCGCACAAGTCACTTCCAGAATGAACCAACATAAAATTATTCTATATCTCGGAAACTGTGAGTGCTAGGTAGACAAATCCAGTATGGAATTGTAGATATTATTATTGGCTTTCAAATGAATCAATCCGATTGCAAATCGGTTAAGTTGTTTTCGAGAAAAACGAAAATTACATATTCCATCCGCACAAGTCACTTCCAGAATGACCCAACCTAAAAATAATCTATATCTCGGAAACGGTGAAAGATGGGTGACAAAACCAGTATGGAATTGTAGATATTATTATTGTATTATATATTAAAAACGAAAATTACATATTCCATCCGCACAAGTCACTTCCAGAATGACCCAACATAAAATTATTCTATATCTCGGAAACTGTGAGTGCTAGGTAGACAAAACCAATATGGAATTGTAGATATTATTATTGGCTTTCAAATGAATCAATCCGATTGCAAATTGGTTAAGCCGTTTCCGAGAAAATCGAAAATTACATATTCCATCCGCACAAGTCACTTCCAGAATGAACCAACATAAAATTATTCTATATCTCGGAAACTGTGAGTGCTAGGTAGACAAAACCAGTATGGAATTGTAGATATTATTATTGGCTTTCAAATGAATCAATCCGATTGCAAATCGGTTAAGTTGTTTTCGAGAAAAACGAAAATTACATATTCCATCCGCACAGTTCACTTCCAGAATGACCCAACCTAAAAATAATCTATATCTCGGAAACTATGAGTGCTAGGTAGACAAAACCAGTATGGAATTGTAGATATTATTATTGGCTTTCAAATGAATCAATCCGATTACAAATCGCTTAAGTCGTTTCCGAGAAAAACGAAAATTACATATTCCATCCGCACAAGTCACTTCCAGAATGACCCAACCTAAAAATAATCTATATCTCGGAAACTATGAGTGCTAGGTAGACAAAACCAGTATGGAATTGTAGATATTATTATTGGCTTTCAAATGAATTAATCCGATTGCAAATCGGTTAAGTCGTTTCCGAGAAAAACGAAAATTACATATTCCATCCGCACAAGTCACTTCCAGAATGCCCCAACCTAAAAATAATCTATATCTCGGAAACGGTTAGAGCTAAGTAGATAAAACCAGTATGGAATTGTAGATATTATTATTGGCTTTCAAATGAATCAATCCGATTGCAAATCGCTTAAGTCGTTTCCGAGAAAAACGAAAATTACATATTCCATCCGCACAAGTCACTTCCAGAATGACCCAACATAAAATTATTCTATATCTCGGAAACTGTGAATGTTATGTAGACAAATCCAGTATGGAATTGTAGATATTATTATTGGCTTTCAAATGAATCAATCGGATTGCAAATCGGTTAAGTTGTTTTCGAGAAAAACGAAAATTACATATTCCATCCGCACAAGTCACTTCCAGAATGAACCAACATAAAATTATTCTATACCTCGGAAACTGTGAGTGCTAGGTAGACAAAACCAGTATGGAATTGTAGATATTATTATTGGCTTTCAAATGAATCAATCCGATTGCAAATTGGTTAAGTCGTTTCCGAGAAAAACGAAAATTACATATTCCATCCGCACAAGTCACTTCCAGAATGAACCAACATAAAATTATTCTATATCTCGGAAACTGTGAGTGCTAGGTAGACAAATCCAGTATGGAATTGTAGATATTATTATTGGCTTTCAAATGAATCAATCCGATTGCAAATCGGTTAAGTTGTTTTCGAGAAAAACGAAAATTACATATTCCATCCGCACAAGTCACTTCCAGAATGACCCAACATAAAATTATTCTATATCTCGGAAACTGTGAGTGCTAGGTAGACAAATCCAGTATGGAATTGTAGATATTATTATTGGCTTTCAAATGAATCAATCCGATTGCAAATCGGTTAAGTTGTTTTCGAGAAAAACGAAAATTACATATTCCATCCGCACAAGTCACTTCCAGAATGAACCAACATAAAATTATTCTATATCTCGGAAACTGTGAGTGCTAGGTAGACAAATCCAGTATGGAATTGTAGATATTATTATTGGCTTTCAAATGAATCAATCCGATTGCAAATCGGTTAAGTTGTTTTCGAGAAAAACGAAAATTACATATTCCATCCGCACAAGTCACTTCCAGAATGACCCAACCTAAAAATAATCTATATCTCGGAAACGGTGAAAGATGGGTGACAAAACCAGTATGGAATTGTAGATATTATTATTGGCTTTCAAATGAATCAATCCGATTGCAAATTGGTTAAGTCGTTTCCGAGAAAAACGAAAATTACATATTCCATCCGCACAAGTCACTTCCAGAATGACCCAACATAAAATTATTCTATATCTCGGAAACTGTGAGTGCTAGGTAGACAAAACCAATATGGAATTGTAGATATTATTATTGGCTTTCAAATGTATCAATCCGATTGCAAATCGGTTAAGTTGTTTTCGAGAAAAACGAAAATTACATATTCCATCCGCACAAGTCACTTCCAGAATGACCCAACATAAAATTATTCTATATCTCGGAAACTGTGAGTGCTAGGTAGACAAAACCAATATGGAATTGTAGATATTATTATTGGCTTTCAAATGAATCAATCCGATTGCAAATCGCTTAAGTCGTTTCCGAGAAAAAAGAATATTACATATTCCATCCGTACAAGTCACTTCCAGAATGACCCAACATAAAATTATTCTATATCTCGGAAACTGTGAGTGTTATGTAGACAAATCCAGTATGGAATTGTAGATATTATTATTGGCTTTCAAATGAATCAATCGGATTGCAAATCGGTTAAGTCGTTTCCGAGAAAATCGAAAATTACATATTCCATCCGCACAAGTCACTTCCAGAATGACCCAACATAAAAATAATCTATATCTCGGAAACGGTGAGAGCTAGGTAGACAAAACCAGTATGGAATTGTAGATATTATTATTGGCTTTCAAATGAATTAATCCGATTGCAAATCGCTTAAGTCGTTTCCGAGAAAATCGAAAATTACATATTCCATCCGCACAAGTCACTTCCAGAATGAACCAACAGTAAATTATTCTATATCTCGGAAACTGTGAGTGCTAGGTAGACAAAACCAGTATGGAATTGTAGATATTATTATTGGCTTTCAAATGAATCAATCCGATTGTAAATCGGTTAAGTCGTTTCCGAGAAAAACAAAAATTGCATATTCCATCCGCACAAGTCACTTCCAGAATGACCCAACATAAAATTATTCTATATCTCGGAAACTGTGAGTGCTAGGTAGACAAAACCAGTATGGAATTGTAGATATTATTATTGGCTTTCAAATGAATCAATCCGATTACAAATCGCTTAAGTCGTTTCCGAGAAAAACGAAAATTACACATCCGCACAAGTCGCTTCCAGAATTAACCAACATAAAATTATTCTATATCTCGGAAACTGTGAGTGCTAGGTAGACAAACCCAGTATGGAATTGTAGATATTATTATTAGCTTTCAAATGAATCAATCCGATTGCAAATCGTTTAAGTCGTTTCCGAGAAAAACGTAAATTACATATTCCATCCGCACATGTCACTTCCAGAATGACCCAACCTAAAAATAATCTATATCTCGGAAACGGTAAGAGCTAGGTAAATAAAACCAGTATGGAATTGTAGATATTATTATTGGCTTTCAAATGAATCAATCCGATTACAAATCGCTTAAGTCGTTTCCGAGAAAAACGAAAATTACATATTCCATCCGCACAAGTCACTTCCAGAATGACCCAACCTAAAAATAATCTATATCTCGGAAACGGTTAGAGCTAGGTAGATAAAACCAGTATGGAATTGTAGATATTATTATTGGCTTTCAAATGAATCAGTCCGATTGCAAATTGGTTAAGTCGTTTCCGAGAAAAACGAAAATTACATATTCCATCCGCACAAGTCACTTCCAGAATGACCCAACATAAAATTATTCTATATCTCGGAAACTGTGAGTGCTAGGTAGACAAAACCAATATGGAATTGTAGATATTATTATCGTTTAAGTCGTTTCCGAGAAAAACGAAAATTACATATTCCATCCGCACAAGTCACTTCCAGAATGACCCAACCTAAAAATAATCTATATCTCGGAAACGGTAAGAGCTAGGTAGATAAAACCAGTATGGAATTGTAGATATTAGTATTGGCTTTCAAATGAATCAATCCGATTGCAAATCGCTTAAGTCGTTTCCGAGAAAATCGAAAATTACATATTCCATCCGCACAAGTCACTTCCAGAATAACCCAACCTAAAAATAATCTATATCTCGGAAACTGTGAGAGCTAGGTAGACAAAACCAGTATGGAATTGTAGATATTATTATTGGCTTTCAAATGAATTAATCCGATTGTAAATCGCTTAAGTCGTTTCCGAGAAAAACGAAAATTACATATTCCATCCGCACAAGTCACTTCCAGAATGAACCAACATAAAATTATTCTATATCTCGGAAACTGTGAGTGCTAGGTAGACAAAACCAGTATGGAATTGTAGATATTATTATTGGTTTTCAAATGAATCAATCCGATTGCAAATCGCTTAAGTCGTTTCCGAGAAAAACGAAAATTACACATCCGCACAAGTCGCTTCCAGAATTAACCAACATAAAATTATTCTATATCTCGGAAACTATGAGTGCTAGGTAGACAAAACCAGTATGGAATTGTAGATATTATTATTGGCTTTCAAATGAATCAATCCGATTGCAAATTGGTTAAGTCGTTTCCGAGAAAAACGAAAATTACATATTCCATCCGCACAAGTCACTTCCAGAATGACCCAACATAAAATTATTCTTTATCTCGGAAACTGTGAGTGCTAGGTAGACAAAACCAGTATGGAATTGTAGATATTATTATTGGCTTTCAAATGAATCAATCCGATTGCAAATTGGTTAAGTCGTTTCCGAGAAAAACGAAAATTACATATTCCATCCGCACAAGTCACTTCCAGAATGACCCAACATAAAATTATTCTATATCTCGGAAACTGTGAGTGCTATGTAGACAAAACCAATATGGAATTGTAGATATTATTATCGTTTAAGTCGTTTCCGAGAAAAACGAAAATTAATAATTCCATCCGCACAAGTCACTTCCAGAATGACCCAACCTAAAAATAATCTATATCTCGGAAACGGTAAGAGCTAGGTAGATAAAACCAGTATGGAATTGTAGATATTAGTATTGGCTTTCAAATGAATCAATCCGATTGCAAATCGCTTAAGTCGTTTCCGAGAAAATCGAAAATTACATATTCCATCCGCACAAGTCACTTCCAGAATGACCCAACCTAAAAATAATCTGTATCTCGGAAACTGTGAGAGCTAGGTAGACAAAATCAGTATGGAATTGTAGATATTATTATCGACTTTCAAATGAATTAATCCGATTGTAAATCGCTTAAGTCGTTTCCGAGAAAAACGAAAATTATATATTCCATCCGCACAAGTCACTTCCAGAATGAACCAACATAAAATTATTCTATATCTCGGAAACTGTGAGTGCTAGGTAGACAAAACCAGTATGGAATTGTAGATATTATTTTTGGCTTTCAAATGAATCAATCCGATTGCAAATCGCTTAAGTCGTTTCCGAGAAAAACGAAAATTACACATCCGCACAAGTCGCTTCCAGAATTAACCAACATAAAATTATTCTATATCTCGGAAACTGTGAGTGCTAGGTAGACAAAACCAGTATGGAATTGTAGATATTATTATTGGCTTTCAAATGAATCAATCCGATTGCAAATTGGTTAAGTCGTTTCCGAGAAAAACGAAAATTGCATATTCCATCCGCACAAGTCACTTCCAGAATGACCCAACATAAAATTATTCTATATCTCGGAAACTGTGAGTGCTAGGTAGACAAAACCAGTATGGAATTGTAGATATTATTATTGGCTTTCAAATGAATCAATCCGATTGCAAATTGGTTAAGTTGTTTTCGAAAAAAACGAAAATTACATATTCCATCCGCACAAGTCACTTCCAGAATGACCCAACCAAAAATAATCTATATTTCGGAAACGGTAAGAGCTAGGTAGACAAAACCAGTATGGAATTGTAGATATTATTATTGGCTTTCAAATGAATCAATCCGATTGCAAATCGGTTAAGTAGTTTCCGAGAAAAACGAAAATTACATATTCCATTAGCACAAGTCACTTCCAGAATGACCCAACCTAAAAATAATCTATATCTCGGAAACGGTTGGAGCTAGGTAGACAAAACCAGTATGGAATTGTAGATATTATTATTGGCTTTCAAATGAATCAATCCGATTGCAAATTGGTTAAGTCGTTTCCGAGAAAAACGAAAATTACATATTCCATCCGCACAAGTCACTTCCAGAATGACCCAACCTAAAAATAATCTATATCTCGGAAACGGTAAGAGCTAGGTAGACAAAACCAGTATGGAATTGTAGATATTAGTATTGGCTTTCAAATGAATCAATCCGATTGCAAATCGGTTAAGTTGTTTTCGAGAAAAACGAAAATTACATATTCCATCCGCACAAGTCACTTCCAGAATGACCCAACCAAAAATAATCTATATTTCGGAAACGGTAAGAGCTAGGTAGGCAAAACCAATATGGAATTGTAGATATTATTATTGGCTTTCAAATGAATCAATCCGACTGCAAATCGGTTAAGTTGTTTTCGAGAAAAACGAAAATTACATATTCCATCCGCACAAGTCACTTCCAGAATGAACCAACATAAAATTATTCTATATCTCGGAAACTGTGAGTGCTAGGTAGACAAAACCAGTATGGAATTGTAGATATTATTATTGGCTTTCAAATGAATCAATCCGATTGCAAATTGGTTAAGTCGTTTCCGAGAAAAACGAAAATTACATATTCCATCCGCATAAATCACTTCCAGAATGACCAAACATAAAATTATCCTATATCTCGGAAACTGTGAGTGCTAGGTAGACAAAACCAATACGGAATTGTAGATATTATTATTGGCTTTCAAATGAATCAATCCGATTGCAAATCGGTGAAGTTGTTTTCGAGAAAAACGAAAATTACATATTCCATCCGCACAAGTCACTTTCAGAATGACCCAACATAAAAATAATCTATATCTCGGAAACTATGAGTGCTAGTTAGACAAAACCAGTATGGAATTGTAGATATTATTATTGGCTTTCAAATGAATCAATCCGATTACAAATCGCTTAAGTCGCTTCCGAGAAAAACGAAAATTACATATTCCATCCGCACAATTCACTTCCAGAATGACCCAACCTAAAAATAATCTATATCTCGGAAACTATGAGTGCTAGGTAGACAAAACCAGTATGGAATTGTAGATATTATTATTGGCTTTCAAATGAATCAATCCGATTATAAATCGCTTAAGTCGTTTCCGAGAAAAACGAAAATTACATATTCCATCCGCACAAGTCACTTCCAGAATGACCCAACATAAAATTATTCTATATCTCGGAAACGGTAAGAGCTAGGTAGACAAAACCAGTATGGAATTGTAGATATTATTATTGGCTTTCAAATGAATCAATCCGATTGCAAATCGGTTAAGTAGTTTCCGAGAAAAACGAAAATTACATATTCCATCCGCATAAATCACTTCCAGAACGACCAAACATAAAATTATCCTATATCTCGGAAACTGTGAGTGCTAGGTAGACAAAACCAATACGGAATTGTAGATATTATTATTGGCTTTCAAATGAATCAATCCGATTGCAAATCGGTGAAGTTGTCCAGAATGACCCAACATAAAATTATTCTATATCTCGGAAACGGTAAGAGCTAGGTAGACAAAACCAGTATGGAATTGTAGATATTATTATTGGCTTTCAAATGAATCAATCCGATTGCAAATCGGTTAAGTAGTTTCCGAGAAAAACGAAAATTACATATTCCATCCGCACAAGTCACTTCCAGAATGAACCAACATAAAATTATTCTATATCTCGGAAACTGTGAGTGCTAGGTAGACAAAACCAGTATGGAATTGTAGATATTATTATTGGCTTTCAAATGAATCAATCCGATTGCAAATCGCTTAAGTCGTTTCCGAGAAAAACGAAAATTACACATCCGCACAAGTCGCTTCCAGAATTAACCAACATAAAATTATTCTATATCTCGGAAACTGTGAGTGCTAGGTAGACAAAACCAGTATGGAATTGTAGATATTATTATTGGCTTTCAAATGAATCAATCCGATTGCAAATTGGTTAAGTCGTTTCCGAGAAAAACGAAAATTGCATATTCCATCCGCACAAGTCACTTCCAGAATGACCCAACATAAAATTATTCTATATCTCGGAAACTGTGAGTGCTAGGTAGACAAAACCAGTATGGAATTGTAGATATTATTATTGGCTTTCAAATGAATCAATCCGATTGCAAATCGCTTAAGTCGTTTCCGAGAAAAACGAAAATTACACATTCGCACAAGTCGCTTCTAGAATTAACCAACATAAAATTATTCTATATCTCGGAAACTGTGAGTGCTAGGTAGACAAAACCAGTATGGAATTGTAGATATTATTATTGGCTTTCAAATGAATCAATCCGATTGCAAATTGGTTAAGTTGTTTTCGAGAAAAACGAAAATTACATATTCCATCCGCACAAGTCACTTCCCAACCAAAAATAATCTATATTTCGGAAACGGTAAGAGCTAGGTAGACAAAACCAGTATGGAATTGTAGATATTATTATTGGCTTTCAAATGAATCAATCCGATTGCAAATCGGTTAAGTAGTTTCCGAGAAAAACGAAAATTGCATATTCCATCCGCACAAGTCACTTCCAGAATGACCCAACATAAAATTATTCTATATCTCGGAAACTGTGAGTGCTAGGTAGACAAAACCAGTATGGAATTGTAGATATTATTATTGGCTTTCAAATGAATCAATCCGATTGCAAATTGGTTAAGTTGTTTTCGAGAAAAACGAAAATTACATATTCCATCCGCACAAGTCACTTCCCAACCAAAAATAATCTATATTTCGGAAACGGTAAGAGCTAGGTAGACAAAACCAGTATGGAATTGTAGATATTATTATTGGCTTTCAAATGAATCAATCCGATTACAAATCGCTTAAGTCGCTTCCGAGAAAAACGAAAATTACATATTCCATCCGCACAATTCACTTCCAGAATGACCCAACCTAAAAATAATCTATATCTCGGAAACTATGAGTGCTAGGTAGACAAAACCAGTATGGAATTGTAGATATTATTATTGGCTTTCAAATGAATCAATCCGACTGCAAATCGGTTAAGTTGTTTTCGAGAAAAACGAAAATTACATATTCCATCCGCACAAGTCACTTCCAGAATGAACCAACATAAAATTATTCTATATCTCGGAAACTGTGAGTGCTAGGTAGACAAAACCAGTATGGAATTGTAGATATTATTATTGGCTTTCAAATGAATCAATCCGATTGCAAATTGGTTAAGTTGTTTTCGAAAAAAACGAAAATTACATATTCCATCCGCACAAGTCACTTCCAGAATGACCCAACCAAAAATAATCTATATTTCGGAAACGGTAAGAGCTAGGTAGACAAAACCAGTATGGAATTGTAGATATTATTATTGGCTTTCAAATGAATCAATCCGATTGCAAATCGGTTAAGTAGTTTCCGAGAAAAACGAAAATTACATATTCCATTAGCACAAGTCACTTCCAGAATGACCCAACCTAAAAATAATCTATATCTCGGAAACGGTTGGAGCTAGGTAGACAAAACCAGTATGGAATTGTAGATATTATTATTGGCTTTCAAATGAATCAATCCGATTGCAAATTGGTTAAGTCGTTTCCGAGAAAAACGAAAATTACATATTCCATCCGCACAAGTCACTTCCAGAATGACCCAACCTAAAAATAATCTATATCTCGGAAACGGTAAGAGCTAGGTAGACAAAACCAGTATGGAATTGTAGATATTAGTATTGGCTTTCAAATGAATCAATCCGATTGCAAATCGGTTAAGTTGTTTTCGAGAAAAACGAAAATTACATATTCCATCCGCACAAGTCACTTCCAGAATGACCCAACCAAAAATAATCTATATTTCGGAAACGGTAAGAGCTAGGTAGGCAAAACCAATATGGAATTGTAGATATTATTATTGGCTTTCAAATGAATCAATCCGACTGCAAATCGGTTAAGTTGTTTTCGAGAAAAACGAAAATTACATATTCCATCCGCACAAGTCACTTCCAGAATGAACCAACATAAAATTATTCTATATCTCGGAAACTGTGAGTGCTAGGTAGACAAAACCAGTATGGAATTGTAGATATTATTATTGGCTTTCAAATGAATCAATCCGATTGCAAATTGGTTAAGTCGTTTCCGAGAAAAACGAAAATTACATATTCCATCCGCATAAATCACTTCCAGAATGACCAAACATAAAATTATCCTATATCTCGGAAACTGTGAGTGCTAGGTAGACAAAACCAATACGGAATTGTAGATATTATTATTGGCTTTCAAATGAATCAATCCGATTGCAAATCGGTGAAGTTGTTTTCGAGAAAAACGAAAATTACATATTCCATCCGCACAAGTCACTTTCAGAATGACCCAACATAAAAATAATCTATATCTCGGAAACTATGAGTGCTAGTTAGACAAAACCAGTATGGAATTGTAGATATTATTATTGGCTTTCAAATGAATCAATCCGATTACAAATCGCTTAAGTCGCTTCCGAGAAAAACGAAAATTACATATTCCATCCGCACAATTCACTTCCAGAATGACCCAACCTAAAAATAATCTATATCTCGGAAACTATGAGTGCTAGGTAGACAAAACCAGTATGGAATTGTAGATATTATTATTGGCTTTCAAATGAATCAATCCGATTATAAATCGCTTAAGTCGTTTCCGAGAAAAACGAAAATTACATATTCCATCCGCACAAGTCACTTCCAGAATGACCCAACATAAAATTATTCTATATCTCGGAAACGGTAAGAGCTAGGTAGACAAAACCAGTATGGAATTGTAGATATTATTATTGGCTTTCAAATGAATCAATCCGATTGCAAATCGGTTAAGTAGTTTCCGAGAAAAACGAAAATTACATATTCCATCCGCATAAATCACTTCCAGAATGACCAAACATAAAATTATCCTATATCTCGGAAACTGTGAGTGCTAGGTAGACAAAACCAATACGGAATTGTAGATATTATTATTGGCTTTCAAATGAATCAATCCGATTGCAAATCGGTGAAGTTGTCCAGAATGACCCAACATAAAATTATTCTATATCTCGGAAACGGTAAGAGCTAGGTAGACAAAACCAGTATGGAATTGTAGATATTATTATTGGCTTTCAAATGAATCAATCCGATTGCAAATCGGTTAAGTAGTTTCCGAGAAAAACGAAAATTACATATTCCATCCGCACAAGTCACTTCCAGAATGAACCAACATAAAATTATTCTATATCTCGGAAACTGTGAGTGCTAGGTAGACAAAACCAGTATGGAATTGTAGATATTATTATTGGCTTTCAAATGAATCAATCCGATTGCAAATCGCTTAAGTCGTTTCCGAGAAAAACGAAAATTACACATCCGCACAAGTCGCTTCCAGAATTAACCAACATAAAATTATTCTATATCTCGGAAACTGTGAGTGCTAGGTAGACAAAACCAGTATGGAATTGTAGATATTATTATTGGCTTTCAAATGAATCAATCCGATTGCAAATTGGTTAAGTCGTTTCCGAGAAAAACGAAAATTGCATATTCCATCCGCACAAGTCACTTCCAGAATGACCCAACATAAAATTATTCTATATCTCGGAAACTGTGAGTGCTAGGTAGACAAAACCAGTATGGAATTGTAGATATTATTATTGGCTTTCAAATGAATCAATCCGATTGCAAATTGGTTAAGTTGTTTTCGAGAAAAACGAAAATTACATATTCCATCCGCACAAGTCACTTCCCAACCAAAAATAATCTATATTTCGGAAACGGTAAGAGCTAGGTAGACAAAACCAGTATGGAATTGTAGATATTATTATTGGCTTTCAAATGAATCAATCCGATTACAAATCGCTTAAGTCGCTTCCGAGAAAAACGAAAATTACATATTCCATCCGCACAATTCACTTCCAGAATGACCCAACCTAAAAATAATCTATATCTCGGAAACTATGAGTGCTAGGTAGACAAAACCAGTATGGAATTGTAGATATTATTATTGGCTTTCAAATGAATCAATCCGACTGCAAATCGGTTAAGTTGTTTTCGAGAAAAACGAAAATTACATATTCCATCCGCACAAGTCACTTCCAGAATGAACCAACATAAAATTATTCTATATCTCGGAAACTGTGAGTGCTAGGTAGACAAAACCAGTATGGAATTGTAGATATTATTATTGGCTTTCAAATGAATCAATCCGATTGCAAATTGGTTAAGTCGTTTCCGAGAAAAACGAAAATTACATATTCCATCCGCATAAATCACTTCCAGAATGACCAAACATAAAATTATCCTATATCTCGGAAACTGTGAGTGCTAGGTAGACAAAACCAATACGGAATTGTAGATATTATTATTGGCTTTCAAATGAATCAATCCGATTGCAAATCGGTGAAGTTGTTTTCGAGAAAAACGAAAATTACATATTCCATCCGCACAAGTCACTTTCAGAATGACCCAACATAAAAATAATCTATATCTCGGAAACTATGAGTGCTAGTTAGACAAAACCAGTATGGAATTGTAGATATTATTATTGGCTTTCAAATGAATCAATCCGATTACAAATCGCTTAAGTCGCTTCCGAGAAAAACGAAAATTACATATTCCATCCGCACAATTCACTTCCAGAATGACCCAACCTAAAAATAATCTATATCTCGGAAACTATGAGTGCTAGGTAGACAAAACCAGTATGGAATTGTAGATATTATTATTGGCTTTCAAATGAATCAATCCGATTATAAATCGCTTAAGTCGTTTCCGAGAAAAACGAAAATTACATATTCCATCCGCACAAGTCTCTTCCAGAATGACCCAACATAAAATTATTCTATATCTCGGAAACGGTAAGAGCTAGGTAGACAAAACCAGTATGGAATTGTAGATATTATTATTGGCTTTCAAATGAATCAATCCGATTGCAAATCGGTTAAGTAGTTTCCGAGAAAAACGAAAATTACATATTCCATCCGCATAAATCACTTCCAGAATGACCAAACATAAAATTATCCTATATCTCGGAAACTGTGAGTGCTAGGTAGACAAAACCAATACGGAATTGTAGATATTATTATTGGCTTTCAAATGAATCAATCCGATTGCAAATCGGTGAAGTTGTCCAGAATGACCCAACATAAAATTATTCTATATCTCGGAAACGGTAAGAGCTAGGTAGACAAAACCAGTATGGAATTGTAGATATTATTATTGGCTTTCAAATGAATCAATCCGATTGCAAATCGGTTAAGTAGTTTCCGAGAAAAACGAAAATTACATATTCCATCCGCACAAGTCACTTCCAGAATGAACCAACATAAAATTATTCTATATCTCGGAAACTGTGAGTGCTAGGTAGACAAAACCAGTATGGAATTGTAGATATTATTATTGGCTTTCAAATGAATCAATCCGATTGCAAATCGCTTAAGTCGTTTCCGAGAAAAACGAAAATTACACATCCGCACAAGTCGCTTCCAGAATTAACCAACATAAAATTATTCTATATCTCGGAAACTGTGAGTGCTAGGTAGACAAAACCAGTATGCACAAATCACTTCCAGAATGACCAAACATAAAATTATCCTATATCTCGGAAACTGTGAGTGCTAGGTAGACAAAACCAATACGGAATTGTAGATATTATTATTGGCTTTCAAATGAATCAATCCGATTGCAAATCGGTGAAGTTGTTTTCGAGAAAAACGAAAATTACATATTCCATCCGCACAAGTCACTTCCAGAATGACCCAACCAAAAATAATCTATATTTCGGAAACGGTAAGAGCTAGGTAGACAAAACCAGTATGGAATTGTAGATATTATTATTGGCTTTCAAATGAATCAATCCGATTACAAATCGCTTAAGTCGCTTCCGAGAAAAACGAAAATTACATATTCCATCCGCACAATTCACTTCCAGAATAACCCAACCTAAAAATAATCTATATCTCGGAAACTATGAGTGCTAGGTAGACAAAACCAGTATGGAATTGTAGATATTATTATTGGCTTTCAAATGAATCAATCCGATTACAAATCGCTTAAGTCGTTTCCGAGAAAAACGAAAATTACATATTCCATCCGCACAAGTCACTTCCAGAATGACCCAACATAAAATTATTCTATATCTCGGAAACTGTGAGTGCTAGGTAGACAAAACCAGTATGGAATTGTAGATATTATTATTGGCTTTCAAATGAATCAATCCGATTGCAAATCGCTTAAGTCGTTTCCGAGAAAAACGAAAATTACACATTCGCACAAGTCGCTTCTAGAATTAACCAACATAAAATTATTCTATATCTCGGAAACTGTGAGTGCTAGGTAGACAAAACCAGTATGGAATTGTAGATATTATTATTGGCTTTCAAATGAATCAATCCGATTGCAAATTGGTTAAGTCGTTTCCGAGAAAAACGAAAATTGCATATTCCATCCGCACAAGTCACTTCCAGAATGACCCAACATAAAATTATTGTAGGAATTGTAGGTATTATTATTGGCTTTCAAATGAATCAATCCGATTGCAAATTGGTTAAGTCGTTTCCGAGAAAAACGAAAATTACATATTCCATCCGCACAAGTCACTTCCAGAATGACCCAACCTAAAAATAATCTATATCTCGGAAACGGTAAGAGCTAGGTAGATAAAACCAGTATGGAATTGTAGATATTAGTATTGGCTTTCAAATGAATCAATCCGATTGCAAATCGGTTAAGTTGTTTTCGAGAAAAACGAAAATTACATATTCCATCCGCACAAGTCACTTTCAGAATGACCCAACCAAAAATAATCTATATTTCGGAAACGGTAAGAGCTAGGTAGGCAAAACCAATATGGAATTGTAGATATTATTATTGGCTTTCAAATGAATCAATCCGATTGCAAATCGGTTAAGTTGTTTTCGAGAAAAACGAAAATTACATATTCCATCCGCACAAGTCACTTCCAGAATGAACCAACATAAAATTATTCTATATCTCGGAAACTGTGAGTGCTAGGTAGACAAAACCAGTATGGAATTGTAGATATTATTATTGGCTTTCAAATGAATCAATCCGATTGCAAATTGGTTAAGTCGTTTCCGAGAAAAACGAAAATTACATATTCCATCCGCATAAATCACTTCCAGAATGACCAAACATAAAATTATCCTATATCTCGGAAACTGTGAGTGCTAGGTAGACAAAACCAATACGGAATTGTAGATATTATTATTGGCTTTCAAATGAATCAATCCGATTGCAAATCGGTGAAGTTGTTTTCGAGAAAAACGAAAATTACATATTCCATCCGCACAAGTCACTTTCAGAATGACCCAACATAAAAATAATCTATATCTCGGAAACTATGAGTGCTAGTTAGACAAAACCAGTATGGAATTGTAGATATTATTATTGGCTTTCAAATGAATCAATCCGATTACAAATCGCTTAAGTCGCTTCCGAGAAAAACGAAAATTACATATTCCATCCGCACAATTCACTTCCAGAATGACCCAACCTAAAAATAATCTATATCTCGGAAACTATGAGTGCTAGGTAGACAAAACCAGTATGGAATTGTAGATATTATTATTGGCTTTCAAATGAATCAATCCGACTGCAAATCGGTTAAGTTGTTTTCGAGAAAAACGAAAATTACATATTCCATCCGCACAAGTCACTTCCAGAATGAACCAACATAAAATTATTCTATATCTCGGAAACTGTGAGTGCTAGGTAGACAAAACCAGTATGGAATTGTAGATATTATTATTGGCTTTCAAATGAATCAATCCGATTGCAAATTGGTTAAGTCGTTTCCGAGAAAAACGAAAATTACATATTCCATCCGCATAAATCACTTCCAGAATGACCAAACATAAAATTATCCTATATCTCGGAAACTGTGAGTGCTAGGTAGACAAAACCAATACGGAATTGTAGATATTATTATTGGCTTTCAAATGAATCAATCCGATTGCAAATCGGTGAAGTTGTTTTCGAGAAAAACGAAAATTACATATTCCATCCGCACAAGTCACTTTCAGAATGACCCAACATAAAAATAATCTATATCTCGGAAACTATGAGTGCTAGTTAGACAAAACCAGTATGGAATTGTAGATATTATTATTGGCTTTCAAATGAATCAATCCGATTACAAATC
Source organism: Stomoxys calcitrans (assembly GCF_963082655.1). Classification (NCBI taxonomy): domain Eukaryota; kingdom Metazoa; phylum Arthropoda; class Insecta; order Diptera; family Muscidae; genus Stomoxys; species Stomoxys calcitrans. The sequence goes on along the minus strand of NC_081556.1, from coordinate 64,615,286 downwards.
GCTTAAGTCGCTTCCGAGAAAAACGAAAATTACATATTCCATCCGCACAATTCACTTCCAGAATGACCCAACCTAAAAATAATCTATATCTCGGAAACTATGAGTGCTAGGTAGACAAAACCAGTATGGAATTGTAGATATTATTATTGGCTTTCAAATGAATCAATCCGATTATAAATCGCTTAAGTCGTTTCCGAGAAAAACGAAAATTACATATTCCATCCGCACAAGTCACTTCCAGAATGACCCAACATAAAATTATTCTATATCTCGGAAACGGTAAGAGCTAGGTAGACAAAACCAGTATGGAATTGTAGATATTATTATTGGCTTTCAAATGAATCAATCCGATTGCAAATCGGTTAAGTAGTTTCCGAGAAAAACGAAAATTACATATTCCATCCGCATAAATCACTTCCAGAATGACCAAACATAAAATTATCCTATATCTCGGAAACTGTGAGTGCTAGGTAGACAAAACCAATACGGAATTGTAGATATTATTATTGGCTTTCAAATGAATCAATCCGATTGCAAATCGGTGAAGTTGTCCAGAATGACCCAACATAAAATTATTCTATATCTCGGAAACGGTAAGAGCTAGGTAGACAAAACCAGTATGGAATTGTAGATATTATTATTGGCTTTCAAATGAATCAATCCGATTGCAAATCGGTTAAGTAGTTTCCGAGAAAAACGAAAATTACATATTCCATCCGCACAAGTCACTTCCAGAATGAACCAACATAAAATTATTCTATATCTCGGAAACTGTGAGTGCTAGGTAGACAAAACCAGTATGGAATTGTAGATATTATTATTGGCTTTCAAATGAATCAATCCGATTGCAAATCGCTTAAGTCGTTTCCGAGAAAAACGAAAATTACACATCCGCACAAGTCGCTTCCAGAATTAACCAACATAAAATTATTCTATATCTCGGAAACTGTGAGTGCTAGGTAGACAAAACCAGTATGCACAAATCACTTCCAGAATGACCAAACATAAAATTATCCTATATCTCGGAAACTGTGAGTGCTAGGTAGACAAAACCAATACGGAATTGTAGATATTATTATTGGCTTTCAAATGAATCAATCCGATTGCAAATCGGTGAAGTTGTTTTCGAGAAAAACGAAAATTACATATTCCATCCGCACAAGTCACTTCCAGAATGACCCAACCAAAAATAATCTATATTTCGGAAACGGTAAGAGCTAGGTAGACAAAACCAGTATGGAATTGTAGATATTATTATTGGCTTTCAAATGAATCAATCCGATTACAAATCGCTTAAGTCGCTTCCGAGAAAAACGAAAATTACATATTCCATCCGCACAATTCACTTCCAGAATAACCCAACCTAAAAATAATCTATATCTCGGAAACTATGAGTGCTAGGTAGACAAAACCAGTATGGAATTGTAGATATTATTATTGGCTTTCAAATGAATCAATCCGATTACAAATCGCTTAAGTCGTTTCCGAGAAAAACGAAAATTACATATTCCATCCGCACAAGTCACTTCCAGAATGACCCAACATAAAATTATTCTATATCTCGGAAACTGTGAGTGCTAGGTAGACAAAACCAGTATGGAATTGTAGATATTATTATTGGCTTTCAAATGAATCAATCCGATTGCAAATCGCTTAAGTCGTTTCCGAGAAAAACGAAAATTACACATTCGCACAAGTCGCTTCTAGAATTAACCAACATAAAATTATTCTATATCTCGGAAACTGTGAGTGCTAGGTAGACAAAACCAGTATGGAATTGTAGATATTATTATTGGCTTTCAAATGAATCAATCCGATTGCAAATTGGTTAAGTCGTTTCCGAGAAAAACGAAAATTGCATATTCCATCCGCACAAGTCACTTCCAGAATGACCCAACATAAAATTATTGTAGGAATTGTAGGTATTATTATTGGCTTTCAAATGAATCAATCCGATTGCAAATTGGTTAAGTCGTTTCCGAGAAAAACGAAAATTACATATTCCATCCGCACAAGTCACTTCCAGAATGACCCAACCTAAAAATAATCTATATCTCGGAAACGGTAAGAGCTAGGTAGATAAAACCAGTATGGAATTGTAGATATTATTATTGGCTTTCAAATGAATCAATCCGATTACAAATCGCTTAAGTCGCTTCCGAGAAAAACGAAAATTACATATTCCATCCGCACAATTCACTTCCAGAATAACCCAACCTAAAAATAATCTATATCTCGGAAACTATGAGTGCTAGGTAGACAAAACCAGTATGGAATTGTAGATATTAGTATTGGCTTTCAAATGAATCAATCCGATTGCAAATCGGTTAAGTTGTTTTCGAGAAAAACGAAAATTACATATTCCATCCGCACAAGTCACTTTCAGAATGACCCAACAAAAAATAATCTATATTTCGGAAACGGTAAGAGCTAGGTAGGCAAAACCAATATGGAATTGTAGATATTATTATTGGCTTTCAAATGAATCAATCCGATTGCAAATCGGTTAAGTTGTTTTCGAGAAAAACGAAAATTACATATTCCATCCGCACAAGTCACTTCCAGAATGAACCAACATAAAATTATTCTATATCTCGGAAACTGTGAGTGCTAGGTAGACAAAACCAGTATGGAATTGTAGATATTATTATTGGCTTTCAAATGAATCAATCCGATTGCAAATTGGTTAAGTCGTTTCCGAGAAAAACGAAAATTACATATTCCATCCGCATAAATCACTTCCAGAATGACCAAACATAAAATTATCCTATATCTCGGAAACTGTGAGTGCTAGGTAGACAAAACCAATACGGAATTGTAGATATTATTATTGGCTTTCAAATGAATCAATCCGATTGCAAATCGGTGAAGTTGTTTTCGAGAAAAACGAAAATTACATATTCCATCCGCACAAGTCACTTTCAGAATGACCCAACATAAAAATAATCTATATCTCGGAAACTATGAGTGCTAGTTAGACAAAACCAGTATGGAATTGTAGATATTATTATTGGCTTTCAAATGAATCAATCCGATTACAAATCGCTTAAGTCGCTTCCGAGAAAAACGAAAATTACATATTCCATCCGCACAATTCACTTCCAGAATGACCCAACCTAAAAATAATCTATATCTCGGAAACTATGAGTGCTAGGTAGACAAAACCAGTATGGAATTGTAGATATTATTATTGGCTTTCAAATGAATCAATCCGATTATAAATCGCTTAAGTCGTTTCCGAGAAAAACGAAAATTACATATTCCATCCGCACAAGTCACTTCCAGAATGACCCAACAAAAAATAATCTATATTTCGGAAACGGTAAGAGCTAGGTAGGCAAAACCAATATGGAATTGTAGATATTATTATTGGCTTTCAAATGAATCAATCCGATTGCAAATCGGTTAAGTTGTTTTCGAGAAAAACGAAAATTACATATTCCATCCGCACAAGTCACTTCCAGAATGAACCAACATAAAATTATTCTATATCTCGGAAACTGTGAGTGCTAGGTAGACAAAACCAGTATGGAATTGTAGATATTATTATTGGCTTTCAAATGAATCAATCCGATTACAAATCGCTTAAGTCGCTTCCGAGAAAAACGAAAATTACATATTCCATCCGCACAATTCACTTCCAGAATGACCCAACCTAAAAATAATCTATATCTCGGAAACTATGAGTGCTAGGTAGACAAAACCAGTATGGAATTGTAGATATTATTATTGGCTTTCAAATGAATCAATCCGATTATAAATCGCTTAAGTCGTTTCCGAGAAAAACGAAAATTACATATTCCATCCGCACAAGTCACTTCCAGAATGACCCAACATAAAATTATTCTATATCTCGGAAACGGTAAGAGCTAGGTAGACAAAACCAGTATGGAATTGTAGATATTATTATTGGCTTTCAAATGAATCAATCCGATTGCAAATCGGTTAAGTAGTTTCCGAGAAAAACGAAAATTACATATTCCATCCGCATAAATCACTTCCAGAATGACCAAACATAAAATTATCCTATATCTCGGAAACTGTGAGTGCTAGGTAGACAAAACCAATACGGAATTGTAGATATTATTATTGGCTTTCAAATGAATCAATCCGATTGCAAATCGGTGAAGTTGTCCAGAATGACCCAACATAAAATTATTCTATATCTCGGAAACGGTAAGAGCTAGGTAGACAAAACCAGTATGGAATTGTAGATATTATTATTGGCTTTCAAATGAATCAATCCGATTGCAAATCGGTTAAGTAGTTTCCGAGAAAAACGAAAATTACATATTCCATCCGCACAAGTCACTTCCCAACCAAAAATAATCTATATTTCGGAAACGGTAAGAGCTAGGTAGACAAAACCAGTATGGAATTGTAGATATTATTATTGGCTTTCAAATGAATCAATCCGATTACAAATCGCTTAAGTCGCTTCCGAGAAAAACGAAAATTACATATTCCATCCGCACAATTCACTTCCAGAATGACCCAACCTAAAAATAATCTATATCTCGGAAACTATGAGTGCTAGGTAGACAAAACCAGTATGGAATTGTAGATATTATTATTGGCTTTCAAATGAATCAATCCGATTGCAAATTGGTTAAGTCGTTTCCGAGAAAAACGAAAATTGCATATTCCATTCGCACAAGTCACTTCCAGAATGACCAAACATAAAATTATCCTATATCTCGGAAACTGTGAGTGCTAGGTAGACAAAACCAATACGGAATTGTAGATATTATTATTGGCTTTCAAATGAATCAATCCGATTGCAAATCGGTGAAGTTGTTTTCGAGAAAAACGAAAATTACATATTCCATCCGCACAAGTCACTTCCAGAATGACCCAACCAAAAATAATCTATATTTCGGAAACGGTAAGAGCTAGGTAGACAAAACCAGTATGGAATTGTAGATATTATTATTGGCTTTCAAATGAATCAATCCGATTACAAATCGCTTAAGTCGCTTCCGAGAAAAACGAAAATTACATATTCCATCCGCACAATTCACTTCCAGAATGACCCAACCTAAAAATAATCTATATCTCGGAAACTATGAGTGCTAGGTAGACAAAACCAGTATGGAATTGTAGATATTATTATTGGCTTTCAAATGAATCAATCCGATTACAAATCGCTTAAGTCGTTTCCGAGAAAAACGAAAATTACATATTCCATCCGCACAAGTCACTTCCAGAATGACCCAACATAAAATTATTCTATATCTCGGAAACTGTGAGTGCTAGGTAGACAAAACCAGTATGGAATTGTAGATATTATTATTGGCTTTCAAATGAATCAATCCGATTGCAAATCGCTTAAGTAGTTTCCGAGAAAAACGAAAATTACACATTCGCACAAGTCGCTTCTAGAATTAACCAACATAAAATTATTCTATATCTCGGAAACTGTGAGTGCTAGGTAGACAAAACCAGTATGGAATTGTAGATATTATTATTGGCTTTCAAATGAATCAATCCGATTGCAAATTGGTTAAGTCGTTTCCGAGAAAAACGAAAATTGCATATTCCATCCGCACAAGTCACTTCCAGAATGACCCAACATAAAATTATTGTAGGAATTGTAGGTATTATTATTGGCTTTCAAATGAATCAATCCGATTGCAAATCGGTTAAGTTGTTTTCGAGAAAAACGAAAATTACATATTCCATCCGCACAAGTCACTTTCAGAATGACCCAACATAAAAATAATCTATATCTCGGAAACTATGAGTGCTAGTTAGACAAAACCAGTATGGAATTGTAGATATTATTATTGGCTTTCAAATGAATCAATCCGATTGCAAATCGCTTAAGTCGTTTCCGAGAAAAACGAAAATTACACATTCGCACAAGTCGCTTCTAGAATTAACCAACATAAAATTATTCTATATCTCGGAAACTGTGAGTGCTAGGTAGACAAAACCAGTATGGAATTGTAGATATTATTATTGGCTTTCAAATGAATCAATCCGATTGCAAATTGGTTAAGTCGTTTCCGAGAAAAACGAAAATTGCATATTCCATCCGCACAAGTCACTTCCAGAATGACCCAACATAAAATTATTGTAGGAATTGTAGGTATTATTATTGGCTTTCAAATGAATCAATCCGATTGCAAATCGGTTAAGTTGTTTTCGAGAAAAACGAAAATTACATATTCCATCCGCACAAGTCACTTCTAGAATGACCCAACCTAAAAATAATCTATATCTCGGAAACGGTTAGAGCTAGGTAGATAAAACCAGTATGGAATTGTAGATATTATTATTGGCTTTCAAATGAATCAATCCGATTGCAAATTGGTTAAGTTGTTTTCGAGAAAAACGAAAATTACATATTCCATCCGCACAAGTCACTTTCAGAATGACCCAACATAAAAATAATCTATATCTCGGAAACTATGAGTGCTAGTTAGACAAAACCAGTATGGAATTGTAGATATTATTATTGGCTTTCAAATGAATCAATCTGATTACAAATCGCTTAAGTCGTTTCCGAGAAAAACGAAAATTACATATTCCATCCGCACAAGTCACTTCCAGAATGACCCAACATAAAATTATTCTATATCTCGGAAACTATGAGTGCTAGGTACACAAAACCAGTATGGAATTGTAGATATTATTATTGGCTTTCAAATGAATCAATCCGATTGCAAATTGGTTAAGTCGTTTCCGAGAAAAACGAAAATTACATATTCCATCCGCACAAATTACTTCCAGAATGACCAAACATAAAATTATCCTATATCTCGGAAACTGTGAGTGCTAGGTAGACAAAACCAATACGGAATTGTAGATATTATTATTGGCTTTCAAATGAATCAATCCGATTGCAAATCGGTGAAGTTGTTTTCGAGAAAAACGAAAATTACATATTCCATCCGCACAAGTCACTTCCAGAATGACCCAACCAAAAATAATCTATATTTCGGAAACGGTAAGAGCTAGGTAGACAAAACCAGTATGGAATTGTAGATATTATTATTGGCTTTCAAATGAATCAATCCGATTACAAATCGCTTAAGTCGCTTCCGAGAAAAACGAAAATTACATATTCCATCCGCACAATTCACTTCCAGAATGACCCAACCTAAAAATAATCTATATCTCGGAAACTATGAGTGCTAGGTAGACAAAACCAGTATGGAATTGTAGATATTATTATTGGCTTTCAAATGAATCAATCCGATTACAAATCGCTTAAGTCGTTTCCGAGAAAAACGAAAATTACATATTCCATCCGCACAAGTCACTTCCAGAATGACCCAACATAAAATTATTCTATATCTCGGAAACTGTGAGTGCTAGGTAGACAAAACCAGTATGGAATTGTAGATATTATTATTGGCTTTCAAATGAATCAATCCGATTGCAAATCGCTTAAGTCGTTTCCGAGAAAAACGAAAATTACACATTCGCACAAGTCGCTTCCAGAATTAACCAACATAAAATTATTCTATATCTCGGAAACTGTGAGTGCTAGGTAGACAAAACCAGTATGGAATTGTAGATATTATTATTGGCTTTCAAATGAATCAATCCGATTGCAAATCGGTTAAGTTGTTTTCGAGAAAAACGAAAATTACTTATTCCATCCGCACAAGTCACTTCCAGAATGAACCAACATAAAATTATTCTATATCTCGGAAACTGTGAGTGCTAGGTAGACAAAACCAGTATGGAATTGTAGATATTATTATTGGCTTTCAAATGAATCAATCCGATTGCAAATCGGTTAAGTCGTTTCCGAGAAAAACGAAAATTGCATATTCCATCCGCACAAGTCACTTCCAGAATGACCCAACATAAAATTATTCTATATCTCGGAAACTGTGAGTGCTAGGTAGACAAAACCAGTATGGAATTGTATATATTATTATTGGCTTTCAAATGAATCAATCCGATTGCAAATTGGTTAAGTTGTTTTCGAGAAAAACGAAAATTACATATTCCATCCGCACAAGTCACTTCCAGAATGACCCAACCAAAAATAATCTATATTTCGGAAACGGTAGGAGTTAGGTAGACAAAACCAGTATGGAATTGTAGATATTATTATTGGCTTTCAAATGAATCAATCCGATTGCAAATCGGTTAAGTAGTTTCCGAGAAAAACGAAAATTACATATTCCATTAGCACAAGTCACTTCCAGAATGACCCAACCTAAAAATAATCTATATCTCGGAAACGGTTGGAGCTAGGTAGATAAAACCAGTATGGAATTGTAGGTATTATTATTGGCTTTCAAATGAATCAATCCGATTGCAAATTGGTTAAGTCGTTTCCGAGAAAAACGAAAATTACATATTCCATCCGCACAAGTCACTTCCAGAATGACCCAACCTAAAAATAATCTATATCTCGGAAACGGTAAGAGCTAGGTAGATAAAACCAGTATGGAATTGTAGATATTATTATTGGCTTTCAAATGAATCAATCCGATTGCAAATCGGTTAAGTTGTTTTCGAGAAAAACGAAAATTACATATTCCATCCGCACAAGTCACTTTCAGAATGACCCAACATAAAATTATTCTATATCTCGGAAACGGTAAGAGCTAGGTAGGCAAAACCAATATGGAATTGTAGATATTATTATTGGCTTTCAAATGAATCAATCCGATTGCAAATCGGTTAAGTTGTTTTCGAGAAAAACGAAAATTACTTATTCCATCCGCACAAGTCACTTCCAGAATGAACCAACATAAAATTATTCTATATCTCGGAAACTGTGAGTGCTAGGTAGACAAAACCAGTATGGAATTGTAGATATTATTATTGGCTTTCAAATGAATCAATCCGATTGCAAATTGGTTAAGTCGTTTCCGAGAAAAACGAAAATTACATATTCCATCCGCACAAATCACTTCCAGAATGACCAAACATAAAATTATCCTATATCTCGGAAACTGTGAGTGCTAGGTAGACAAAACCAATACGGAATTGTAGATATTATTATTGGCTTTCAAATGAATCAATCCGATTGCAAATCGGTTAAGTTGTTTTCGAGAAAAACGAAAATTACATATTCCATCCGCACAAGTCACTTCCAGAATGACCCAACCTAAAAATAATCTATATCTCGGAAACTATGAGTGCTAGGTAGACAAAACCAGTATGGAATTGTAGATATTATTATTGGCTTTCAAATGAATCAATCCGATTACAAATCGCTTAAGTCGCTTCCGAGAAAAACGAAAATTACATATTCCATCCGCACAAGTCACTTCCAGAATGACCCAACATAAAATTATTCTATATCTCGGAAACTGTGAGTGCTATGTAGACAAAACCAGTATGGAATTGTAGATATTATTATTGGCTTTCAAATGAATCAATCCGATTGCAAATCGGTTAAGTTGTTTTCGAGAAAAACGAAAATTACATATTCCATCCGCACAAGTCACTTCCAGAATGACCCAACCTAAAAATAATCTATATCTCGGAAACGGTAAGAGTTAGGTAGACAAAACCAGTATGGAATTGTAGATATTATTATTGGCTTTCAAATGAATCAATCCGATTACAAATCGCTTAAGTCGTTTCCGAGAAAAACGAAAATTACATATTCCATCCGCACAAGTCACTTCCAGAATGACCCAACCTAAAAATAATCTATATCTCCGAAACGGTTAGAGCTAGGTAGATAACACCAGTATGGAATTGTAGATATTATTATTGGCTTTCAAATGAATCAATCCGATTGCAAATTGGTTAAGTCGTTTCCGAGAAAAACGAAAATTACATATTCCATCCGCACAAGTCACTTCCAGAATGACCCAACATAAAATTATTCTATATCTCGGAAACTGTGAGTGCTAGGTAGACAAAACCAGTATGGAATTGTAGATATTATTATTGGCTTTCAAATGAATCAATCCGATTGCAAATCGGTTAAGTTGTTTTCGAGAAAAACGAAAATTACATATTCCATCCGCACAAGTCACTTCCAGAATGACCCAACCTAAAAATAATCTATATCAAAAGTATAAAGTGAATTTCGTTCCGAGCAGACGTGTTATTCATAGCTCTTATAAAAATCACTCAAAATTACGTTCAAAACCACTGTGACAAGAAATAAATAGCCCAAATATATAAAATAGTACACCCTGTGTCTATAAACACTCATAGAAACTCTGTGCAAACGTTTGTTTCTGTACAATTTCTATTTATTTGTACAGAAAAATTATCAAATAAAAGAATCCAAGTGAAACTACAACAACAATTACAAATCAAAACAAAACAATAGAACATTTTTCAGTGAGAGTGAATGACAAGTGTCAATAGAAAAAGAGCAGATACATATATAATACAAATGACATTAATTAAGTTAACGCCTAAAAGCACGCAATAATTTTTTTCAAACCCTACATTCAAAACTTTGTTTGAAAACGAATCACCCTGTGAACAGCTGTTTGCCCAACCCTAGCTCGTACCATTTTACTGCCTGCTTTTTTCTTTTCTTTATAATGATGGAATCAAACGATTTTGATGTTACACAGGCAAATATCATGGTTGATAACGATGTAGTAGTAAAAGATTCAAGGGCACCGAAACGTGATAGAGAGAGCTTTATTAATCGCTCCTCCATCGGAAACCTATCAAAAACTCCTCGCTTATCCGATTCTCCTTTCAGAATGGTACAGATGCTTGATGAGCGCTTTACTAAGTTAAGCGACAAATTGGTATGTCAATTTAAAACCATGCTGAAGGAGACAGAAACCCGAATCATAAACGAATTCGAACAGAAGTTGTCGGAGTTGAGAACCAATTTGGATGATGTCAACACTCGCGTATCTAACCTAGAAAAAGTCGCCGGGGAGATTCAGCACACTAAAGCCGAAATAGATGATTTAAGAATTCAACTCTTAAGGCAAGAGAATGCAACTGTTGCATGTGAAATAAGAGTAAACGGAATTCCTTTTCAAACTGAAGAAAACTTATTCGACGTATTTGCCAACATATGCGAATCTATAAATATAGCTGTACCTCGCATAAAAACAATCCATCGCCTTCAAAATAGAAATAATACAAAAAACCTCAATTCACCGGATGGCGTAATATTAATAAAGTTCATGTCACCATACGACAAAAACTTTTTCCTAAAATCTGTTTCTGGCTATAAAAAGATACACAATAATATGTTACTACTGAATTCTATTGGTTTCAGATCTACATCACAATATTATATAAATGAAAATCTGTCCAATATGAATTACAAGTTCCTGCAAGATGCGATTCATCTGAAAAAGAAAGGCCTTGTCAAGTCTGCATACACATTTCGAGGACTTGCTTATATTAAACGCTTTGATAGCAACGAGCCGATATGCATTTTTCATCCGAAAATTATTGATAACTTACGTGCTTTGGAAGAAATACCTCATGCAGAAATTCATAGCTAGACTTATAGTACGCTTGTTTATAATCTTCCTGATTTTGTATGTATTATCGAATTTACAACTTAATATTCCAAAGAGTTTTTTAATTTGTTTTTCTTATAATTTTATTTATCATATTTATATTTTTTGGCTAATACAAACAGGGACATTCTCTTTCAAACGCGATGCTGATGTTACTCTTTACTTTTGTTTGCCTCTCTGTGACACACATGATTAATTTTGATAGATATTCCAAAGACGTAACTCGAAATTTACTGCGCATACTAGCAAAACAAAGAGATGGTTTGAAATTTTGTCACATAAATTCCCAAAGTATAGTAAACAAAGTGGATGAGTTTAAATATATATTTGAGAATGGGGAAATTGATATTATATGTCTTTCGGAGACTTGGCTACACAGTGCTATACCCGATAGCTTGATAAACTTGAAAGGATACACGGTTTTCAGATCGGATCGAGAACGTCGTGGAGGTGGTGTTGCCATCTATGCAAGGAACGCTCTGAAAGCTAAACTGCGGTTGAGATCTAATCCTGAGGATCAGACGGAGTATATTTTCGTTGAACTTTCAAGTAACTCGAGGAAAATTTTGATTGGTTGTTTTTACCGGCCAAACAATACGATAGATTTGGATCAAATACATAACGTCTTAGAGTCCGTGACATTGGGATATAGTGACGTTGTCATAACTGGAGACTTTAATTCCAATATTCTTGTAGACTCGCTTTTAACGGACAATATGTTGACACTGGGTCTCTACCCTACTAATACTACAAACCCTACTCATTTCTCTTCAACTGTTAATACCCTTTTAGATTTATTCTTTGTAAATAACGCCTCCAATATTTTACTTAATGAACAAATATCTGCTCCTTGTTTCTCGAAACACGATTTGATTTATCTAGCTTACAATTTCACCTTGTCGGAGAAAGTGGAGAAGTTTTCGTACCGCGATTTCAGGAACTTGAACTATTCTGCTTTAGATGAGAGGATTCAGGAAGTCGATTGGCATGAAATATATGGACTTATATCTGTTGATGATAAATTGAGCTTTCTTCAAGAAAACATTCTTCGTATCTATGATACAACAGTCCCTATTAAAACGAAAATGAAAAGATCAAACACTAAGCCTTGGTTTAATTCCACTATTAGAAATTTCATTAGAAATAGGGACCTAGCCTACTCTAGGTGGAAACGTTTTAAGACTCCTGAACTTCAGGAAGAATTTCGCACGGCCAGGAATAAGGTTAATAAAGTTATTAATGATGCAAAGTTACGATATTTTTCATCCAAATATTATTCGGCGTTAGACACGAGAAGCAAGTGGAAGGTTATAAATGATATCGGAGTTGGTAAATCCAAGGCGATTTCTACCTACCATGGAGATATCAACGAATTGAATAGATCTTTTGTTAATATTCCGACCTTGGATATAGACACCACTTTCTATCAAGTCACTAATAGGGTAGTGGACAACACACATGTTGACTGCAGTTTTGAGTTTAGATGTGTATCGCACGATGAAGTTATACATAGTCTTATGTCAGTGAAGTCTAATGCCATTGGTCTTGATGGTATTGACCCAAGATTTATTAAAATACTGATTCCTTACCTACTACCTTATTTTACTCATCTCTTTAACTCAATTCTAATCTCCAGTAGATATCCGAGTATCTGGAAACGATCAAAGATAATTCCTATCCCTAAATCCAATGGCGATTTTCGTCCGATTTCGATATTATGCTACCTCTCGAAAGTTTTCGAAAAGATTTTACATAGACAAATGTCTGAATATCTCCAAAGGGAATCGCTGTTATCTGATAGACAAACCGGGTTTCGAGCTCATTATAGTTGCGTTAGTGCATTAGTTGAAGTTTCGGAATCGATAAGGAGTAAAATTGATGATGGTAATGTTAGTTTTCTCGTCCTTCTTGACCATTCAAAGGCTTTCGACTCGGTTGATCATCGTAATCTATATATGAAGCTCAGAAGATTCTTCAAGTTCAGTGATACTTCTATAAAGCTTTTTCAATCGTATCTCAGTAATCGGCAGCAGTCAGTGTACGTAGGAGATGCCATATCAGAGTCAATAATAGTGCCCAAGGGGGTTCCCCAAGGCTCTATAATAGGTCCGCTTCTTTTTTCACTTTACGCAAACGATCTTCCAAGCCAGCTAGTCCACAGTCAGATCATCATGTATGCTGATGACGTTCAGTTGTTTCTTAGCGGTTCTGTTGATGATATTGGTGAATGCGTTACAAAACTCAACCAGGACCTTTCACGTGTTTATAACTGGGCCACAGCAAATGGTTTATTTCTGAATCCTCATAAATCGAAAATTATTGTTTTTCACAAGAGTAAAAGATTTACTCTACGAGACTTGGATGTCACTATAAATCGTCAGAAGATTGATATTGTGTCTAGTGCGAAGAATTTAGGTGTAATTTTTAATAGCTCATTGACTTGGTCTAATCATGTGAATGCTATAGCAGGGCAGACATATGCAAAGCTGCGTACACTGTGGATCACACACTCTTATACACCTATTGAGGTTCGGACTCTATTAGCGAAGATGTTTCTAATTCCTGGTTTGATCTATGGCTGTGAACTGTTTGCGAACTGCGATTCACTAAGCCAACGGAAATTGAATGTAGTTTTTAACAGCATTATTCGGTATGTCTATGGTGTAAGAAGAAATCAACATATTTCCACCATGGCGAATTCCCTTTATGGCTGTAGTTTTGACAATTTACTCAGAATCAGATCTCTACAATTCCTGCATAAGATCATTGTGACACAAACACCCAATTTCCTCTACGACAAATTAGTATTCGCCCGATCTAGAAGGGGTAGAAAACTTGTACCTTTTCGAAGAAGGAGTCTAGTATCTAAATGGCAATTTTATACGAGTACCATACGTCTTTGGAATACCATTCCCCACGAAATCCAAAACATCAGCAACGCGTCAGACTTTAAGAAAAGACTTTTTATTCTTCTTAGTAACTAATTATTCAAAAATTGTTTTTCTCTCCTTTTAAACATTGTTAACTTCTTCCTTAAAGTGAAAACTATTTTAATTTATTATTATTCTCAATAATTTGTATTTCCATCATTAATATTCAAAAAAATTTTTTTACATTTCTTTTATATTTCCTTAAAATTTTTATATTATTTTTATTATTATTTTTTTCAAAGGATATATGACTGTTCTTATAAGCCTGCACTATAATTATAAGATTTTTTATCTTGTTGTGTAGGTATTCATCAAATAAATAAATAAATAAATAAATAAATATCTCGGAAACGGTTAGAGCTAGGTAGATAAAACCAGTATGGAATTGTAGATATTATTATTGGCTTTCAAATGAATCAATCCGATTGCAAATTGGTTAAGTCGTTTCCGAGAAAAACGAAAATTACATATTCCATCCGCACAAGTCACTTCCAGAATGACCCAACATAAAATTATTCTATATCTCGGAAACTGTGAGTGCTAGGTAGACAAAACCAGTATGGAATTGTAGATATTATTATTGGCTTTCAAATGAATCAATCCGATTGCAAATCGGTTAAGTTGTTTTCGAGAAAAACGAAAATTACATATTCCATCCGCACAAGTCACTTCCAGAATGACCCAACCTAAAAATAATCTATATCTCGGAAACTATGAGTGCTAGGTAGACAAAACCAGTATGGAATTGTAGATATTATTATTGGCTTTCAAATGAATCAATCCGATTACAAATCGCTTAAGTCGTTTCCGAGAAAAACGAAAATTACATATTCCATCCGCGCAATTCACTTTCAGAATGACCCAACCTAAAAATAATCTATATCTCGGAAACGGTTAGAGCTAGGTAGATAAAACCAGTATGGAATTGTAGATATTATTATTGGCTTTCAAATGAATCAATCCGATTGCAAATCGCTTAAGTCGTTTCCGAGAAAAACGAAAATTACATATTCCATCCGCACAAGTCACTTCCAGAATGACCCAACATAAAATTATTCTATATCTCGGAAACTGTGAGTGTTATGTAGACAAAACCAGTAGTGAATTGTAGATATTATTATTGGCTTTCAGATGAATCAATCCGATTGCAAATCGGTTAAGTCGTTTCCGAGAAAATCGAAAATTATATATTCCATCCGCACAAGTCACTTCCAGAAAGACCCAACCTAAAAATAATCTATATCTCGGAAACGGTGAGAGCTAGGTAGACAAAACCAGTATGGAATTGTAGATATTATTATTGGCTTTCAAATGAATCAATCCGATTGCAAATCGGTTAAGTTGTTTTCGAGAAAAACGAAAATTACATATTCCATCCGCACAAGTCACTTCCAGAATGACCCAACCTAAAAATAATCTATATCTCGGAAACTATGAGTGCTAGGTAGACAAAACCAGTATGGAATTGTAGATATTATTATTGGCTTTCAAATGAATCAATCCGATTACAAATCGCTTAAGTCGCTTCCGAGAAAAACGAAAATTACATATTCCATCCGCACAAGTCACTTCCAGAATGACCCAACATAAAATTACATATTCCATCCGCACAAGTCACTTCCAGAATGACCCAACATAAAATTATTCTATATCTCGGAAACTGTGAGTGCTAGGTAGACAAAACCAGTATGGAATTGTAGATATTATTATTGGCTTTCAAATGAATCAATCCGATTGCAAATCGGTTAAGTTGTTTTCGAGAAAAACGAAAATTACATATTCCATCCGCACAAGTCACTTCCAGAATGACCCAACCTAAAAATAATCTATATCTCGGAAACTATGAGTGCTAGGTAGACAAAACCAGTATGGAATTGTAGATATTATTATTGGCTTTCAAATGAATCAATCCGATTACAAATCGCTTAAGTCGTTTCCGAGAAAAACGAAAATTACATATTCCATCCGCGCAATTCACTTTCAGAATGACCCAACCTAAAAATAATCTATATCTCGGAAACGGTTAGAGCTAGGTAGATAAAACCAGTATGGAATTGTAGATATTATTATTGGCTTTCAAATGAATCAATCCGATTGCAAATCGCTTAAGTCGTTTCCGAGAAAAACGAAAATTACATATTCCATCCGCACAAGTCACTTCCAGAATGACCCAACATAAAATTATTCTATATCTCGGAAACTGTGAGTGTTATGTAGACAAATCCAGTAGTGAATTGTAGATATTATTATTGGCTTTCAAATGAATCAATCCGATTGCAAATCGGTTAAGTCGTTTCCGAGAAAATCGAAAATTATATATTCCATCCGCACAAGTCACTTCCAGAAAGACCCAACCTAAAAATAATCTATATCTCGGAAACGGTGAGAGCTAGGTAGACAAAACCAGTATGGAATTGTAGATATTATTATTGGCTTTCAAATGAATCAATCCGATTGCAAATCGGTTAAGTTGTTTTCGAGAAAAACGAAAATTACATATTCCATCCGCACAAGTCACTTCCAGAATGACCCAACCTAAAAATAATCTATATCTCGGAAACTATGAGAAACTATGAGAAAATTACATATTCCATCCGCACAAGTCACTTCCAGAATGACCCAACCTAAAATAATCTATATTTCGGAAACGGTAAGAGCTAGGTAGGCAAAACCAATATGGAATTGTAGATATTATTATTGGCTTTCAAATGAATCAATCCGATTGCAAATCGGTTAAGTTGTTTTCGAGAAAAACGAAAATTACATATTCCATCCGCACAAGTCACTTCCAGAATGACCCAACATAAAATTATTCTATATCTCGGAAACTGTGAGTGCTAGGTAGACAAAACCAGTATGGAATTGTAGATATTATTATTGGCTTTCAAATGAATCAATCCGATTGCAAATCGGTTAAGTTGTTTTCGAGAAAAACGAAAATTACATATTCCATCCGCACAAGTCACTTCCAGAATGACCCAACCTAAAAATAATCTATATCTCGGAAACGGTTAGAGCTAGGTAGATAAAACCAGTATGGAATTGTAGATATTATTATTGGCTTTCAAATGAATCAATCCGATTGCAAATTGGTTAAGTCGTTTCCGAGAAAAACGAAAATTACATATTCCATCCGCACAAGTCACTTCCAGAATGACCCAACATAAAATTATTCTATATCTCGGAAACTGTGAGTGCTAGGTAGACAAAACCAGTATGGAATTGTAGATATTATTATTGGCTTTCAAATGAATCAATCCGATTGCAAATCGGTTAAGTTGTTTTCGAGAAAAACGAAAATTACATATTCCATCCGCACAAGTCACTTCCAGAATGACCCAACCTAAAAATAATCTATATCTCGGAAACTATGAGTGCTAGGTAGACAAAACCAGTATGGAATTGTAGATATTATTATTGGCTTTCAAATGAATCAATCCGATTACAAATCGCTTAAGTCGTTTCCGAGAAAAACGAAAATTACATATTCCATCCGCGCAATTCACTTTCAGAATGACCCAACCTAAAAATAATCTATATCTCGGAAACGGTTAGAGCTAGGTAGATAAAACCAGTATGGAATTGTAGATATTATTATTGGCTTTCAAATGAATCAATCCGATTGCAAATCGCTTAAGTCGTTTCCGAGAAAAACGAAAATTACATATTCCATCCGCACAAGTCACTTCCAGAATGACCCAACATAAAATTATTCTATATCTCGGAAACTGTGAGTGTTATGTAGACAAATCCAGTAGTGAATTGTAGATATTATTATTGGCTTTCAAATGAATCAATCCGATTGCAAATCGGTTAAGTCGTTTCCGAGAAAATCGAAAATTATATATTCCATCCGCACAAGTCACTTCCAGAAAGACCCAACCTAAAAATAATCTATATCTCGGAAACGGTGAGAGCTAGGTAGACAAAACCAGTATGGAATTGTAGATATTATTATTGGCTTTCAAATGAATCAATCCGATTGCAAATCGGTTAAGTTGTTTTCGAGAAAAACGAAAATTACATATTCCATCCGCACAAGTCACTTCCAGAATGACCCAACCTAAAAATAATCTATATCTCGGAAACTATGAGAAACTATGAGAAAATTACATATTCCATCCGCACAAGTCACTTCCAGAATGACCCAACCTAAAATAATCTATATTTCGGAAACGGTAAGAGCTAGGTAGGCAAAACCAATATGGAATTGTAGATATTATTATTGGCTTTCAAATGAATCAATCCGATTGCAAATCGGTTAAGTTGTTTTCGAGAAAAACGAAAATTACTTATTCCATCCGCACAAGTCACTTCCAGAATGAACCAACATAAAATTATTCTATATCTCGGAAACTGTGAGTGCTAGGTAGACAAAACCAGTATGGAATTGTAGATATTATTATTGGCTTTCAAATGAATCAATCCGATTGCAAATTGGTTAAGTCGTTTCCGAGAAAATCGAAAATTACATATTCCATCCGCACAAATCACTTCCAGAATGACCAAACATAAAATTATCCTATATCTCGGAAACTGTGAGTGCTAGGTAGACAAAACCAATACGGAATTGTAGATATTATTATTGGCTTTCAAATGAATCAATCCGATTGCAAATCGGTTAAGTTGTTTTCGAGAAAAACGAAAATTACATATTCCATCCGCACAAGTCACTTTCAGAATGACCCAACCTAAAAATAATCTATATCTCGGAAACTATGAGTGCTAGGTAGACAAAACCAGTATGGAATTGTAGATATTATTATTGGCTTTCAAATGAATCAATCCGATTACAAATCGCTTAAGTCGCTTCCGAGAAAAACGAAAATTACATATTCCATCCGCACAAGTCACTTCCAGAATGACCCAACCTAAAAATAATCTATATCTCGGAAACTATGAGTGCTAGGTAGACAAAACCAGTATGAAATTGTAGATATTATTATTGGCTTTCAAATGAATCAATCCGATTATAAATCGCTTAAGTCGTTTCCGAGAAAAACGAAAATTACATATTCCATCCGCACAAGTCACTTCCAGAATGACCCAACATAAAATTATTCTATATCTCGGAAACTGTGAGTGCTAGGTAGACAAAACCAGTATGGAATTGTAGATATTATTATTGGCTTTCAAATGAATCAATCCGATTGCAAATCGGTTAAGTTGTTTTCGAGAAAAACGAAAATTACATATTCCATCCGCACAAGTCACTTCCAGAATGACCCAACCTAAAAATAATCTATATCTCGGAAACGGTAAGAGTTAGGTAGACAAAACCAGTATGGAATTGTAGATATTATTATTGGCTTTCAAATGAATCAATCCGATTACAAATCGCTTAAGTCGTTTCCGAGAAAAACGAAAATTACATATTCCATCCGCACAAGTCACTTCCAGAATGACCCAACCTAAAAATAATCTATATCTCGGAAACGGTTAGAGCTAGGTAGATAACACCAGTATGGAATTGTAGATATTATTATTGGCTTTCAAATGAATCAATCCGATTGCAAATCGGTTAAGTCGTTTCCGAGAAAAACGAAAATTGCATATTCCATCCGCACAAGTCACTTCCAGAATGACCCAACATAAAATTATTCTATATCTCGGAAACTGTGAGTGCTAGGTAGACAAAACCAGTATGGAATTGTATATATTATTATTGGCTTTCAAATGAATCAATCCGATTGCAAATTGGTTAAGTTGTTTTCGAGAAAAACGAAAATTACATATTCCATCCGCACAAGTCACTTCCAGAATGACCCAACCAAAAATAATCTATATTTCGGAAACGGTAGGAGTTAGGTAGACAAAACCAGTATGGAATTGTAGATATTATTATTGGCTTTCAAATGAATCAATCCGATTGCAAATCGGTTAAGTAGTTTCCGAGAAAAACGAAAATTACATATTCCATTAGCACAAGTCACTTCCAGAATGACCCAACCTAAAAATAATCTATATCTCGGAAACGGTTGGAGCTAGGTAGATAAAACCAGTATGGAATTGTAGGTATTATTATTGGCTTTCAAATGAATCAATCCGATTGCAAATTGGTTAAGTCGTTTCCGAGAAAAACGAAAATTACATATTCCATCCGCACAAGTCACTTCCAGAATGACCCAACCTAAAAATAATCTATATCTCGGAAACGGTAAGAGCTAGGTAGATAAAACCAGTATGGAATTGTAGATATTATTATTGGCTTTCAAATGAATCAATCCGATTGCAAATCGGTTAAGTTGTTTTCGAGAAAAACGAAAATTACATATTCCATCCGCACAAGTCACTTTCAGAATGACCCAACATAAAATTATTCTATATCTCGGAAACGGTAAGAGCTAGGTAGGCAAAACCAATATGGAATTGTAGATATTATTATTGGCTTTCAAATGAATCAATCCGATTGCAAATCGGTTAAGTTGTTTTCGAGAAAAACGAAAATTACTTATTCCATCCGCACAAGTCACTTCCAGAATGAACCAACATAAAATTATTCTATATCTCGGAAACTGTGAGTGCTAGGTAGACAAAACCAGTATGGAATTGTAGATATTATTATTGGCTTTCAAATGAATCAATCCGATTGCAAATTGGTTAAGTCGTTTCCGAGAAAAACGAAAATTACATATTCCATCCGCACAAATCACTTCCAGAATGACCAAACATAAAATTATCCTATATCTCGGAAACTGTGAGTGCTAGGTAGACAAAACCAATACGGAATTGTAGATATTATTATTGGCTTTCAAATGAATCAATCCGATTGCAAATCGGTTAAGTTGTTTTCGAGAAAAACGAAAATTACATATTCCATCCGCACAAGTCACTTCCAGAATGACCCAACCTAAAAATAATCTATATCTCGGAAACTATGAGTGCTAGGTAGACAAAACCAGTATGGAATTGTAGATATTATTATTGGCTTTCAAATGAATCAATCCGATTACAAATCGCTTAAGTCGCTTCCGAGAAAAACGAAAATTACATATTCCATCCGCACAAGTCACTTCCAGAATGACCCAACATAAAATTATTCTATATCTCGGAAACTGTGAGTGCTATGTAGACAAAACCAGTATGGAATTGTAGATATTATTATTGGCTTTCAAATGAATCAATCCGATTGCAAATCGGTTAAGTTGTTTTCGAGAAAAACGAAAATTACATATTCCATCCGCACAAGTCACTTCCAGAATGACCCAACCTAAAAATAATCTATATCTCGGAAACGGTAAGAGTTAGGTAGACAAAACCAGTATGGAATTGTAGATATTATTATTGGCTTTCAAATGAATCAATCCGATTACAAATCGCTTAAGTCGTTTCCGAGAAAAACGAAAATTACATATTCCATCCGCACAAGTCACTTCCAGAATGACCCAACCTAAAAATAATCTATATCTCCGAAACGGTTAGAGCTAGGTAGATAACACCAGTATGGAATTGTAGATATTATTATTGGCTTTCAAATGAATCAATCCGATTGCAAATTGGTTAAGTCGTTTCCGAGAAAAACGAAAATTACATATTCCATCCGCACAAGTCACTTCCAGAATGACCCAACATAAAATTATTCTATATCTCGGAAACTGTGAGTGCTAGGTAGACAAAACCAGTATGGAATTGTAGATATTATTATTGGCTTTCAAATGAATCAATCCGATTGCAAATCGGTTAAGTTGTTTTCGAGAAAAACGAAAATTACATATTCCATCCGCACAAGTCACTTCCAGAATGACCCAACCTAAAAATAATCTATATCAAAAGTATAAAGTGAATTTCGTTCCGAGCAGACGTGTTATTCATAGCTCTTATAAAAATCACTCAAAATTACGTTCAAAACCACTGTGACAAGAAATAAATAGCCCAAATATATAAAATAGTACACCCTGTGTCTATAAACACTCATAGAAACTCTGTGCAAACGTTTGTTTCTGTACAATTTCTATTTATTTGTACAGAAAAATTATCAAATAAAAGAATCCAAGTGAAACTACAACAACAATTACAAATCAAAACAAAACAATAGAACATTTTTCAGTGAGAGTGAATGACAAGTGTCAATAGAAAAAGAGCAGATACATATATAATACAAATGACATTAATTAAGTTAACGCCTAAAAGCACGCAATAATTTTTTTCAAACCCTACATTCAAAACTTTGTTTGAAAACGAATCACCCTGTGAACAGCTGTTTGCCCAACCCTAGCTCGTACCATTTTACTGCCTGCTTTTTTCTTTTCTTTATAATGATGGAATCAAACGATTTTGATGTTACACAGGCAAATATCATGGTTGATAACGATGTAGTAGTAAAAGATTCAAGGGCACCGAAACGTGATAGAGAGAGCTTTATTAATCGCTCCTCCATCGGAAACCTATCAAAAACTCCTCGCTTATCCGATTCTCCTTTCAGAATGGTACAGATGCTTGATGAGCGCTTTACTAAGTTAAGCGACAAATTGGTATGTCAATTTAAAACCATGCTGAAGGAGACAGAAACCCGAATCATAAACGAATTCGAACAGAAGTTGTCGGAGTTGAGAACCAATTTGGATGATGTCAACACTCGCGTATCTAACCTAGAAAAAGTCGCCGGGGAGATTCAGCACACTAAAGCCGAAATAGATGATTTAAGAATTCAACTCTTAAGGCAAGAGAATGCAACTGTTGCATGTGAAATAAGAGTAAACGGAATTCCTTTTCAAACTGAAGAAAACTTATTCGACGTATTTGCCAACATATGCGAATCTATAAATATAGCTGTACCTCGCATAAAAACAATCCATCGCCTTCAAAATAGAAATAATACAAAAAACCTCAATTCACCGGATGGCGTAATATTAATAAAGTTCATGTCACCATACGACAAAAACTTTTTCCTAAAATCTGTTTCTGGCTATAAAAAGATACACAATAATATGTTACTACTGAATTCTATTGGTTTCAGATCTACATCACAATATTATATAAATGAAAATCTGTCCAATATGAATTACAAGTTCCTGCAAGATGCGATTCATCTGAAAAAGAAAGGCCTTGTCAAGTCTGCATACACATTTCGAGGACTTGCTTATATTAAACGCTTTGATAGCAACGAGCCGATATGCATTTTTCATCCGAAAATTATTGATAACTTACGTGCTTTGGAAGAAATACCTCATGCAGAAATTCATAGCTAGACTTATAGTACGCTTGTTTATAATCTTCCTGATTTTGTATGTATTATCGAATTTACAACTTAATATTCCAAAGAGTTTTTTAATTTGTTTTTCTTATAATTTTATTTATCATATTTATATTTTTTGGCTAATACAAACAGGGACATTCTCTTTCAAACGCGATGCTGATGTTACTCTTTACTTTTGTTTGCCTCTCTGTGACACACATGATTAATTTTGATAGATATTCCAAAGACGTAACTCGAAATTTACTGCGCATACTAGCAAAACAAAGAGATGGTTTGAAATTTTGTCACATAAATTCCCAAAGTATAGTAAACAAAGTGGATGAGTTTAAATATATATTTGAGAATGGGGAAATTGATATTATATGTCTTTCGGAGACTTGGCTACACAGTGCTATACCCGATAGCTTGATAAACTTGAAAGGATACACGGTTTTCAGATCGGATCGAGAACGTCGTGGAGGTGGTGTTGCCATCTATGCAAGGAACGCTCTGAAAGCTAAACTGCGGTTGAGATCTAATCCTGAGGATCAGACGGAGTATATTTTCGTTGAACTTTCAAGTAACTCGAGGAAAATTTTGATTGGTTGTTTTTACCGGCCAAACAATACGATAGATTTGGATCAAATACATAACGTCTTAGAGTCCGTGACATTGGGATATAGTGACGTTGTCATAACTGGAGACTTTAATTCCAATATTCTTGTAGACTCGCTTTTAACGGACAATATGTTGACACTGGGTCTCTACCCTACTAATACTACAAACCCTACTCATTTCTCTTCAACTGTTAATACCCTTTTAGATTTATTCTTTGTAAATAACGCCTCCAATATTTTACTTAATGAACAAATATCTGCTCCTTGTTTCTCGAAACACGATTTGATTTATCTAGCTTACAATTTCACCTTGTCGGAGAAAGTGGAGAAGTTTTCGTACCGCGATTTCAGGAACTTGAACTATTCTGCTTTAGATGAGAGGATTCAGGAAGTCGATTGGCATGAAATATATGGACTTATATCTGTTGATGATAAATTGAGCTTTCTTCAAGAAAACATTCTTCGTATCTATGATACAACAGTCCCTATTAAAACGAAAATGAAAAGATCAAACACTAAGCCTTGGTTTAATTCCACTATTAGAAATTTCATTAGAAATAGGGACCTAGCCTACTCTAGGTGGAAACGTTTTAAGACTCCTGAACTTCAGGAAGAATTTCGCACGGCCAGGAATAAGGTTAATAAAGTTATTAATGATGCAAAGTTACGATATTTTTCATCCAAATATTATTCGGCGTTAGACACGAGAAGCAAGTGGAAGGTTATAAATGATATCGGAGTTGGTAAATCCAAGGCGATTTCTACCTACCATGGAGATATCAACGAATTGAATAGATCTTTTGTTAATATTCCGACCTTGGATATAGACACCACTTTCTATCAAGTCACTAATAGGGTAGTGGACAACACACATGTTGACTGCAGTTTTGAGTTTAGATGTGTATCGCACGATGAAGTTATACATAGTCTTATGTCAGTGAAGTCTAATGCCATTGGTCTTGATGGTATTGACCCAAGATTTATTAAAATACTGATTCCTTACCTACTACCTTATTTTACTCATCTCTTTAACTCAATTCTAATCTCCAGTAGATATCCGAGTATCTGGAAACGATCAAAGATAATTCCTATCCCTAAATCCAATGGCGATTTTCGTCCGATTTCGATATTATGCTACCTCTCGAAAGTTTTCGAAAAGATTTTACATAGACAAATGTCTGAATATCTCCAAAGGGAATCGCTGTTATCTGATAGACAAACCGGGTTTCGAGCTCATTATAGTTGCGTTAGTGCATTAGTTGAAGTTTCGGAATCGATAAGGAGTAAAATTGATGATGGTAATGTTAGTTTTCTCGTCCTTCTTGACCATTCAAAGGCTTTCGACTCGGTTGATCATCGTAATCTATATATGAAGCTCAGAAGATTCTTCAAGTTCAGTGATACTTCTATAAAGCTTTTTCAATCGTATCTCAGTAATCGGCAGCAGTCAGTGTACGTAGGAGATGCCATATCAGAGTCAATAATAGTGCCCAAGGGGGTTCCCCAAGGCTCTATAATAGGTCCGCTTCTTTTTTCACTTTACGCAAACGATCTTCCAAGCCAGCTAGTCCACAGTCAGATCATCATGTATGCTGATGACGTTCAGTTGTTTCTTAGCGGTTCTGTTGATGATATTGGTGAATGCGTTACAAAACTCAACCAGGACCTTTCACGTGTTTATAACTGGGCCACAGCAAATGGTTTATTTCTGAATCCTCATAAATCGAAAATTATTGTTTTTCACAAGAGTAAAAGATTTACTCTACGAGACTTGGATGTCACTATAAATCGTCAGAAGATTGATATTGTGTCTAGTGCGAAGAATTTAGGTGTAATTTTTAATAGCTCATTGACTTGGTCTAATCATGTGAATGCTATAGCAGGGCAGACATATGCAAAGCTGCGTACACTGTGGATCACACACTCTTATACACCTATTGAGGTTCGGACTCTATTAGCGAAGATGTTTCTAATTCCTGGTTTGATCTATGGCTGTGAACTGTTTGCGAACTGCGATTCACTAAGCCAACGGAAATTGAATGTAGTTTTTAACAGCATTATTCGGTATGTCTATGGTGTAAGAAGAAATCAACATATTTCCACCATGGCGAATTCCCTTTATGGCTGTAGTTTTGACAATTTACTCAGAATCAGATCTCTACAATTCCTGCATAAGATCATTGTGACACAAACACCCAATTTCCTCTACGACAAATTAGTATTCGCCCGATCTAGAAGGGGTAGAAAACTTGTACCTTTTCGAAGAAGGAGTCTAGTATCTAAATGGCAATTTTATACGAGTACCATACGTCTTTGGAATACCATTCCCCACGAAATCCAAAACATCAGCAACGCGTCAGACTTTAAGAAAAGACTTTTTATTCTTCTTAGTAACTAATTATTCAAAAATTGTTTTTCTCTCCTTTTAAACATTGTTAACTTCTTCCTTAAAGTGAAAACTATTTTAATTTATTATTATTCTCAATAATTTGTATTTCCATCATTAATATTCAAAAAAATTTTTTTACATTTCTTTTATATTTCCTTAAAATTTTTATATTATTTTTATTATTATTTTTTTCAAAGGATATATGACTGTTCTTATAAGCCTGCACTATAATTATAAGATTTTTTATCTTGTTGTGTAGGTATTCATCAAATAAATAAATAAATAAATAAATAAATATCTCGGAAACGGTTAGAGCTAGGTAGATAAAACCAGTATGGAATTGTAGATATTATTATTGGCTTTCAAATGAATCAATCCGATTGCAAATTGGTTAAGTCGTTTCCGAGAAAAACGAAAATTACATATTCCATCCGCACAAGTCACTTCCAGAATGACCCAACATAAAATTATTCTATATCTCGGAAACTGTGAGTGCTAGGTAGACAAAACCAGTATGGAATTGTAGATATTATTATTGGCTTTCAAATGAATCAATCCGATTGCAAATCGGTTAAGTTGTTTTCGAGAAAAACGAAAATTACATATTCCATCCGCACAAGTCACTTCCAGAATGACCCAACCTAAAAATAATCTATATCTCGGAAACTATGAGTGCTAGGTAGACAAAACCAGTATGGAATTGTAGATATTATTATTGGCTTTCAAATGAATCAATCCGATTACAAATCGCTTAAGTCGTTTCCGAGAAAAACGAAAATTACATATTCCATCCGCGCAATTCACTTTCAGAATGACCCAACCTAAAAATAATCTATATCTCGGAAACGGTTAGAGCTAGGTAGATAAAACCAGTATGGAATTGTAGATATTATTATTGGCTTTCAAATGAATCAATCCGATTGCAAATCGCTTAAGTCGTTTCCGAGAAAAACGAAAATTACATATTCCATCCGCACAAGTCACTTCCAGAATGACCCAACATAAAATTATTCTATATCTCGGAAACTGTGAGTGTTATGTAGACAAAACCAGTAGTGAATTGTAGATATTATTATTGGCTTTCAGATGAATCAATCCGATTGCAAATCGGTTAAGTCGTTTCCGAGAAAATCGAAAATTATATATTCCATCCGCACAAGTCACTTCCAGAAAGACCCAACCTAAAAATAATCTATATCTCGGAAACGGTGAGAGCTAGGTAGACAAAACCAGTATGGAATTGTAGATATTATTATTGGCTTTCAAATGAATCAATCCGATTGCAAATCGGTTAAGTTGTTTTCGAGAAAAACGAAAATTACATATTCCATCCGCACAAGTCACTTCCAGAATGACCCAACCTAAAAATAATCTATATCTCGGAAACTATGAGTGCTAGGTAGACAAAACCAGTATGGAATTGTAGATATTATTATTGGCTTTCAAATGAATCAATCCGATTACAAATCGCTTAAGTCGCTTCCGAGAAAAACGAAAATTACATATTCCATCCGCACAAGTCACTTCCAGAATGACCCAACATAAAATTACATATTCCATCCGCACAAGTCACTTCCAGAATGACCCAACATAAAATTATTCTATATCTCGGAAACTGTGAGTGCTAGGTAGACAAAACCAGTATGGAATTGTAGATATTATTATTGGCTTTCAAATGAATCAATCCGATTGCAAATCGGTTAAGTTGTTTTCGAGAAAAACGAAAATTACATATTCCATCCGCACAAGTCACTTCCAGAATGACCCAACCTAAAAATAATCTATATCTCGGAAACTATGAGTGCTAGGTAGACAAAACCAGTATGGAATTGTAGATATTATTATTGGCTTTCAAATGAATCAATCCGATTACAAATCGCTTAAGTCGTTTCCGAGAAAAACGAAAATTACATATTCCATCCGCGCAATTCACTTTCAGAATGACCCAACCTAAAAATAATCTATATCTCGGAAACGGTTAGAGCTAGGTAGATAAAACCAGTATGGAATTGTAGATATTATTATTGGCTTTCAAATGAATCAATCCGATTGCAAATCGCTTAAGTCGTTTCCGAGAAAAACGAAAATTACATATTCCATCCGCACAAGTCACTTCCAGAATGACCCAACATAAAATTATTCTATATCTCGGAAACTGTGAGTGTTATGTAGACAAATCCAGTAGTGAATTGTAGATATTATTATTGGCTTTCAAATGAATCAATCCGATTGCAAATCGGTTAAGTCGTTTCCGAGAAAATCGAAAAT
This sequence comes from Stomoxys calcitrans, assembly GCF_963082655.1. NCBI lineage: Eukaryota > Metazoa > Arthropoda > Insecta > Diptera > Muscidae > Stomoxys > Stomoxys calcitrans. The sequence continues at coordinate 64,586,472 of NC_081556.1, read as the reverse complement.
TATATATTCCATCCGCACAAGTCACTTCCAGAAAGACCCAACCTAAAAATAATCTATATCTCGGAAACGGTGAGAGCTAGGTAGACAAAACCAGTATGGAATTGTAGATATTATTATTGGCTTTCAAATGAATCAATCCGATTGCAAATCGGTTAAGTTGTTTTCGAGAAAAACGAAAATTACATATTCCATCCGCACAAGTCACTTCCAGAATGACCCAACCTAAAAATAATCTATATCTCGGAAACTATGAGAAACTATGAGAAAATTACATATTCCATCCGCACAAGTCACTTCCAGAATGACCCAACCTAAAATAATCTATATTTCGGAAACGGTAAGAGCTAGGTAGGCAAAACCAATATGGAATTGTAGATATTATTATTGGCTTTCAAATGAATCAATCCGATTGCAAATCGGTTAAGTTGTTTTCGAGAAAAACGAAAATTACATATTCCATCCGCACAAGTCACTTCCAGAATGACCCAACATAAAATTATTCTATATCTCGGAAACTGTGAGTGCTAGGTAGACAAAACCAGTATGGAATTGTAGATATTATTATTGGCTTTCAAATGAATCAATCCGATTGCAAATCGGTTAAGTTGTTTTCGAGAAAAACGAAAATTACATATTCCATCCGCACAAGTCACTTCCAGAATGACCCAACCTAAAAATAATCTATATCTCGGAAACGGTTAGAGCTAGGTAGATAAAACCAGTATGGAATTGTAGATATTATTATTGGCTTTCAAATGAATCAATCCGATTGCAAATTGGTTAAGTCGTTTCCGAGAAAAACGAAAATTACATATTCCATCCGCACAAGTCACTTCCAGAATGACCCAACATAAAATTATTCTATATCTCGGAAACTGTGAGTGCTAGGTAGACAAAACCAGTATGGAATTGTAGATATTATTATTGGCTTTCAAATGAATCAATCCGATTGCAAATCGGTTAAGTTGTTTTCGAGAAAAACGAAAATTACATATTCCATCCGCACAAGTCACTTCCAGAATGACCCAACCTAAAAATAATCTATATCTCGGAAACTATGAGTGCTAGGTAGACAAAACCAGTATGGAATTGTAGATATTATTATTGGCTTTCAAATGAATCAATCCGATTACAAATCGCTTAAGTCGTTTCCGAGAAAAACGAAAATTACATATTCCATCCGCGCAATTCACTTTCAGAATGACCCAACCTAAAAATAATCTATATCTCGGAAACGGTTAGAGCTAGGTAGATAAAACCAGTATGGAATTGTAGATATTATTATTGGCTTTCAAATGAATCAATCCGATTGCAAATCGCTTAAGTCGTTTCCGAGAAAAACGAAAATTACATATTCCATCCGCACAAGTCACTTCCAGAATGACCCAACATAAAATTATTCTATATCTCGGAAACTGTGAGTGTTATGTAGACAAATCCAGTAGTGAATTGTAGATATTATTATTGGCTTTCAAATGAATCAATCCGATTGCAAATCGGTTAAGTCGTTTCCGAGAAAATCGAAAATTATATATTCCATCCGCACAAGTCACTTCCAGAAAGACCCAACCTAAAAATAATCTATATCTCGGAAACGGTGAGAGCTAGGTAGACAAAACCAGTATGGAATTGTAGATATTATTATTGGCTTTCAAATGAATCAATCCGATTGCAAATCGGTTAAGTTGTTTTCGAGAAAAACGAAAATTACATATTCCATCCGCACAAGTCACTTCCAGAATGACCCAACCTAAAAATAATCTATATCTCGGAAACTATGAGAAACTATGAGAAAATTACATATTCCATCCGCACAAGTCACTTCCAGAATGACCCAACCTAAAATAATCTATATTTCGGAAACGGTAAGAGCTAGGTAGGCAAAACCAATATGGAATTGTAGATATTATTATTGGCTTTCAAATGAATCAATCCGATTGCAAATCGGTTAAGTTGTTTTCGAGAAAAACGAAAATTACTTATTCCATCCGCACAAGTCACTTCCAGAATGAACCAACATAAAATTATTCTATATCTCGGAAACTGTGAGTGCTAGGTAGACAAAACCAGTATGGAATTGTAGATATTATTATTGGCTTTCAAATGAATCAATCCGATTGCAAATTGGTTAAGTCGTTTCCGAGAAAAACGAAAATTACATATTCCATCCGCACAAATCACTTCCAGAATGACCAAACATAAAATTATCCTATATCTCGGAAACTGTGAGTGCTAGGTAGACAAAACCAATACGGAATTGTAGATATTATTATTGGCTTTCAAATGAATCAATCCGATTGCAAATCGGTTAAGTTGTTTTCGAGAAAAACGAAAATTACATATTCCATCCGCACAAGTCACTTTCAGAATGACCCAACCTAAAAATAATCTATATCTCGGAAACTATGAGTGCTAGGTAGACAAAACCAGTATGGAATTGTAGATATTATTATTGGCTTTCAAATGAATCAATCCGATTACAAATCGCTTAAGTCGCTTCCGAGAAAAACGAAAATTACATATTCCATCCGCACAAGTCACTTCCAGAATGACCCAACCTAAAAATAATCTATATCTCGGAAACTATGAGTGCTAGGTAGACAAAACCAGTATGAAATTGTAGATATTATTATTGGCTTTCAAATGAATCAATCCGATTATAAATCGCTTAAGTCGTTTCCGAGAAAAACGAAAATTACATATTCCATCCGCACAAGTCACTTCCAGAATGACCCAACATAAAATTATTCTATATCTCGGAAACTGTGAGTGCTAGGTAGACAAAACCAGTATGGAATTGTAGATATTATTATTGGCTTTCAAATGAATCAATCCGATTGCAAATCGGTTAAGTTGTTTTCGAGAAAAACGAAAATTACATATTCCATCCGCACAAGTCACTTCCAGAATGACCCAACCTAAAAATAATCTATATCTCGGAAACGGTAAGAGTTAGGTAGACAAAACCAGTATGGAATTGTAGATATTATTATTGGCTTTCAAATGAATCAATCCGATTACAAATCGCTTAAGTCGTTTCCGAGAAAAACGAAAATTACATATTCCATCCGCACAAGTCACTTCCAGAATGACCCAACCTAAAAATAATCTATATCTCGGAAACGGTTAGAGCTAGGTAGATAACACCAGTATGGAATTGTAGATATTATTATTGGCTTTCAAATGAATCAATCCGATTGCAAATTGGTTAAGTCGTTTCTGAGAAAAACGAAAATTACATATTCCATCCGCACAAGTCACTTCCAGAATGACCCAACATAAAATTATTCTATATCTCGGAAACTGTGAGTGCTAGGTAGACAAAACCAGTATGGAATTGTAGATATTATTATTGGCTTTCAAATGAATCAATCCGATTGCAAATCGGTTAAGTTGTTTTCGAGAAAAACGAAAATTACATATTCCATCCGCACAAGTCACTTCCAGAATGACCCAACCTAAAAATAATCTATATCTCGGAAACGGTTAGAGCTAGGTAGATAAAACCAGTATGGAATTGTAGATATTATTATTGGCTTTCAAATGAATCAATCCGATTGCAAATTGGTTAAGTCGTTTCCGAGAAAAACGAAAATTACATATTCCATCCGCACAAGTCACTTCCAGAATGACCCAACATAAAATTATTCTATATCTCGGAAACTGTGAGTGCTAGGTAGACAAAACCAGTATGGAATTGTAGATATTATTATTGGCTTTCAAATGAATCAATCCGATTGCAAATCGGTTAAGTTGTTTTCGAGAAAATCGAAAATTACATATTCCATCCGCACAAGTCACTTCCAGAATGACCCAACCTAAAAATAATCTATATCTCGGAAACGGTTAGAGCTAGGTAGATAAAACCAGTATGGAATTGTAGATATTATTATTGGCTTTCAAATGAATCAATCCGATTGCAAATCGCTTAAGTCGTTTCCGAGAAAAACGAAAATTACATATTCCATCCGCACAAGTCACTTCCAGAATGACCCAACATAAAATTATTCTATATCTCGGAAACTGTGAGTGTTATGTAGACAAATCCAGTAGTGAATTGTAGATATTATTATTGGCTTTCAAATGAATCATTCCGATTGCAAATTGGTTAAGTCGTTTCCGAGAAAAACGAAAATTACATATTCCATCCGCACAAGTCACTTCCAGAATGACCCAACATAAAATTATTCTATATCTCGGAAACTGTGAGTGCTAGGTAGACAAAACCAATATGGAATTGTAGATATTATTATTGGCTTTCAAATGAATCAATCCGATTGCAAATCGGTTAAGTTGTTTTCGAGAAAAACGAAAATTACATATTCCATCCGCACAAGTCACTTCCAGAATAACCCAACCAAAAATAATCTATATCTCGGAAACGGTAAGAGTTAGGTAGACAAACCCAGTATGGAATTGTAGATATTATTATTGGCTTTCAAATGAATCAATCCGATTACAAATCGCTTAAGTCGTTTCCGAGAAAAACGAAAATTACATATTCCATCCGCACAAGTCACTTCCAGAATGACCCAACCTAAAAATAATCTATATCACGAAAACGGTTAGAGCTAGGTAGACAAAACCAATATGGAATTGTAGATATTATTATTGGCTTTCAAGTGAATCAATCCGATTGCAAATCGGTTAAGTTGTTTTCGAGAAAAACGAAAATTACATATTCCATCCGCACAAGTCACTTCCAGAATGACCCAACCTAAAAATAATCTATATCTCGGAAACTATGAGTGCTAGGTAGACAAAACCAGTATGGAATTGTAGATATTATTATTGGCTTTCAAATGAATCAATCCGATTACAAATCGCTTAAGTCGTTTCCGAGAAAAACGAAAATTACATATTCCATCCGCACAATTCACTTCCAGAATGACCCAACCTAAAAATAATCTATATCTCGGAAACTATGAGTGCTAGGTAGACAAAACCAGTATGGAATTGTAGATATTATTATTGGCTTTCAAATGAATCAATCCGATTGCAAATCGGTTAAGTTGTTTTCGAGAAAAACGAAAATTACATATTCCATCCGCACAAGTCACTTCCAGAATGACCCAACCTAAAAATAATCTATATCTCGGAAACTATGAGTGCTAGGTAGACAAAACCAGTATGGAATTGTAGATATTATTATTGGCTTTCAAATGAATCAATCCGATTACAAATCGCTTAAGTCGTTTTCGAGAAAAACGAAAATTACATATTCCATCCGCACAAGTCACTTCCAGAAAGAACCAACATAAAATTATTCTATATCTCGGAAACTGTGAGTGCTAGGTAGACAAAACCAGTATGGAATTGTAGATATTATTATTGACTTTCAAATGAATCATTCCGATTGCAAATTGGTTAAGTCGTTTCCGAGAAAAACGAAAATTACATATTCCATCCGCACAAGTCACTTCCAGAATAACCCAACCAAAAATAATCTATATCTCGGAAACGGTAAGAGTTAGGTAGACAAAACCAGTATGGAATTGTAGATATTATTATTGTCTTTCAAATGAATCAATCCGATTACAAATCGCTTAAGTCGTTTCCGAGAAAAACGAAAATTACATATTCCATCCGCACAAGTCACTTCCAGAATGACCCAACCTAAAAATAATCTATATCACGAAAACGGTTAGAGCTAGGTAGATAAAACCAGTATGGAATTGTAGATATTATTATTGGCTTTCAAATGAATCAATCCGATTGCAAATCGCTTAAGTCGTTTCCGAGAAAAACGAAAATTACATATTCCATCCGCACAAGTCACTTCCAGAATGAACCAACATAAAAATATTCTATATCTCGGAAACTGTGAGTGCTAGGTAGACAAAACCAGTATGGAATTGTAGATATTATTATTGGCTTTCAAATGAATCAATCCGATTGCAAATCGGTTAAGTTGTTTTCGAGAAAAACGAAAATTACATATTCCATCCGCACAAGTCACTTCCAGAATGACCCAACCTAAAAATAATCTATATCTCGGAAACTATGAGTGCTAGGTGACAAAACCAGTAGGGAATTGTAGATATTATTATTGGCTTTCAAATGAATCAATCCGATTACAAATCGCTTAAGTCGTTTCCGAGAAAAACGAAAATTACATATTCCATCCGCGCAAGTCACTTCCAGAATGACCCAACCTAAAAATAATCTATATCTCGGAAACTGTGAGTGCTAGGTAGATAAAACCAGTATGGAATTGTAGATATTATTATTGGCTTTCAAATGAATCAATCCGATTGCAAATCGCTTAAGTCGTTTCCGAGAAAAACGAAAATTACATATTCCATCCGCACAAGTCACTTCCAGAATGAACCAACATAAAATTATTCTATATCTCGGAAACTGTGAGTGCTTGGTAGACAAAACCAGTATGGAATTGTAGATATTTTTATTGGCTTTCAAATGAATCAATCCGATTGCAAATTGGTTAAGTCGTTTCCGAGAAAAACGAAAATTACATATTCCATCCGCACAAGTCACTTCCAGAATGACCCAACATAAAATTATTCTATATCTCGGAAACTGTGAGTGCTAGGTAGACAAAACCAATATGGAATTGTAGATATTATTATTGGCTTTCAAATGAATCAATCCGATTGCAAATCGGTTAAGTTGTTTTCGAGAAAAACGAAAATTACATATTCCATCCGCACAAGTCACTTCCAGAATGACCCAACCTAAAAATAATCTATATCTCGGAAACTATGAGTGCTAGGTAGACAAAACCAGTATGGAATTGTAGATATTATTATTGGCTTTCAAATGAATCAATCCGATTACAAATCGCTTAAGTCGTTTCCGAGAAAAACGAAAATTACATATTCCATCCGCACAAGTCACTTCCAGGATGACCCAACCTAAAAATAATCTATATCTCGGAAACGGTTAGAGCTAAGTAGATAAAACCAGTATGGAATTGTAGATATTATTATTGGCTTTCAAATGAATCAATCCGATTGCAAATTGGTTAAGTCGTTTCCGAGAAAAACGAAAATTACATATTCCATCCGCACAAGTCACTTCCAAAATGAACCAACATAAAAATATTCTATATCTCGCAAACTGTGAGTGCTAGGTAGACAAAACCAGTATGGAATTGTGGATATTATTATTGGCTTTCAAATGAATCAATCCGATTGCAAATCGGTTAAGTTGTTTTCGAGAAAAACGAAAATTATATATTCCATCCGCACAAGTCACTTCCAGAATGAACCAACATAAAATTATTCTATATCTCGGAAACTGTGAGTGCTAGGTAGACAAAACCAGTATGGAATTGTAGATATTATTATTGGCTTTCAAATGAATCAATCCGATTGCAAATTGGTTAAGTCGTTTCCGAGAAAAACGAGAATTACATATTCCATCCGCAGAAGTCACTTCCAGAATGACCCAACATAAAATTATTCTATATCTCGGAAACTGTGAGCGCTAGGTAGACAAAACCAATATGGAATTGTAGATATTATTATTGGCTTTCAAATGAATCAATCCGATTGCAAATCGGTTAAGTTGTTTTCGAGAAAAACGAAAATTACATATTCCATCCGCACAAGTCACTTCCAGAATGACCCAACCTAAAAATAATCTATATCTCGGAAACTATAAGTGCTAGGTAGACAAAACCAGTATGGAATTGTAGATATTATTATTGGCTTTCAAATGAATCAATCCGATTACAAATCGCTTAAGTCGTTTCCGAGAAAAACGAAAATTACATATTCCATCCGCACAATTCACTTCCAGAATGACCCAACCTAAAAATAATCTATATCTCGGAAACTATGAGTGCTAGGTAGACAAAACCAGTATGGAATTGTAGATATTATTATTGGCTTTCAAATGAATCAATCCGATTGCAAATCGGTTAAGTTGTTTTCGAGAAAAACGAAAATTACATATTCCATCCGCACAAGTCACTTCCAGAATGACCCAACCTAAAAATAATATATATCTCGGAAACTATGAGTGCTAGGTAGACAAAACCAGTATGGAATTGTAGATATTATTATTGGCTTTCAAATGAATCAATCCGATTACAAATCGCTTAAGTCGTTTTCGAGAAAAACCAAAATTACATATTCCATCCGCACAAGTCACTTCCAGAATGACCCAACATAAAATTATTCTATATCTCGGAAACTGTGAGTGCTAGGTAGACAAAACCAGTATGGAATTGTAGATATTATTATTGGCTTTCAAATGAATCATTCCGATTGCAAATTGGTTAAGTCGTTTCCGAGAAAAACGAAAATTACATATTCCATCCGCACAAGTCACTTCCAGAATGACCCAACATAAAATTATTCTATATCTCGGAAACTGTGAGTGCTAGGTAGACAAAACCAATATGGAATTGTAGATATTATTATTGGCTTTCAAATGAATCAATCCGATTGCAAATAGGTTAAGTTGTTTTCGAGAAAAACGAAAATTACATATTCCATCCGCACAAGTCACTTCCAGAATGACCCAACCTAAAAATAATCTATATCTCGGAAACGGTAAGAGTTAGGTAGACAAAACCAGTATGGAATTGTAGATATTATTATTGGCTTTCAAATGAGTTAATCCGATTACAAATCGCTTAAGTCGTTTCCGAGAAAAACGAAAATCACATACATCCGCACAAGTCACTTCCAGAATGACCCAAACTAAAAATAATCTATATCACGGAAACGGTTAGAGCTAGGTAGATAAAACCAGTATGGAATTGTAGATATTATTATTGGCTTTCAAATGAATCAATCCGATTGCAAATTGGTTAAGTCGTTTCCGAGAAAAACGAAAATTACATATTCCATCCGCACAAGTCACTTCCAGAATGAACCAACATAAAATTATTCTATATCTCGGAAACTGTGAGTGCTAGGTAGACAAAACCAGTATGGAATTGTAGATATTATTATTGGCTTTCAAATGAATCAATCCGATTAAAATCGCTTAAGTCGTTTCCGAGAAAAACGAAAATTACATATTCCATCCGCGCAAGTCACTTCCAGAATGACCCAAACTAAAAATAATCTATATCACGGAAACGGTTAGAGCTAGGTAGATAAAACCAGTATGGAATTGTAGATATTATTATTGGCTTTCAAATGAATCAATCCGATTGCAAATTGGTTAAGTTGTTTTCGAGAAAAACGAAAATTACATATTCCATCCGCACAAGTCACTTCCAGAATGACCCAACCTAAAACTAATCTATATCTCGGAAACTATGAGTGCTAGGTAGACAAAACCAGTATGGAATTGTAGATATTATTATTGGCTTTCAAATGAATCAATCCGATTAAAATCGCTTAAGTCGTTTCCGAGAAAAACGAAAATTACATATTCCATCCGCGCAAGTCACTTCCAGAATGACCCAACCTAAAAATAATCTATATCTCGGAAACGGTTAGAGTTAGGTAGATAAAACCAGTATGGAATTGTAGATATTATTATTGGCTTTCAAATGAATCAATCCGATTGCAAATCGCTTAAGTCGTTTCCGAGAAAAACGAAAATTACATATTCCATCCGCACAAGTCACTTCCAGAATGACCCAACATAAAATTATTCTATATCTCGGAAACTGTGAGTGTTGTGTAGACAAATCCAGTATGGAATTGTAGATATTATTATTGGCTTTCAAATGAATCAATCCGATTGCAAATCGGTTAAGTTGTTTTCGAGAAAAACGAAAATTACATATTCCATCCGCACAAGTCACTTCCAGAATGAACCAACATAAAATTATTCTATATCTCGGAAACTGCGAGTGCTAGGTAGACAAAACCAGTATGGAATTGTAGATATTATTATTGGCTTTCAAATGAATCAATCCGATTGCAAATTGGTTAAGTCGTTTCCGAGAAAAACGAAAATTACATATTCCATCCGCACAAGTCACTTCCAGAATGACCCTAAATAAAACTATTCTATATCTCGGAAACTGTGAGTGCTAGGTAGACAAAACCAGTATGGAATTGTAGATATTATTATTGGCTTTCAAATGTATCAATCCGATTGCAAATTGGTTAAGATGTTTTCGAGAAAAACGAAAATTACAAATTCCATCCGCACAAGTCACTTCCAGAATGACCCAACATAAAATTATTCTATATCTCGGAAACTGTGAAAGATGGGTGACAAAACCAGTATGGAATTGTAGATATTATTATTGGCTTTCAAATTAATCAATCCGATTGCAAATTGGTTAAGTCGTTTCCGAGAAAAACGAAAATTACATATTCCATCCGCACAAGTCACTTCCAGAATGACCCAACATAAAATTATTCTATATCTCGGAAACTGTGAGTGCTAGGTAGACAAAACCAATATGGAATTGTAGATATTATTATTGGCTTTCAAATGTATCAATCCGATTGCAAATCGGTTAAGTTGTTTTCGAGAAAAACGAAAATTACAAATTCCATCCGCACAAGTCACTTCCAGAATGACCCAACATAAAATTATTCTATATCTCGGAAACTGTGAGTGCTAGGTAGACAAAACCAATATGGACTTGTAGATATTATTATTGGCTTTCAAATGAATCAATCCGATTGCAAATCGCTTAAGTCGTTTCCGAGAAAAAAGAATATTACATATTCCATCCGCACAAGTCACTTCCAGAACGACCCAACATAAAATTATTCTATATCTCGGAAACTGTGAGTGTTATGTAGACAAATCCAGTATGGAATTGTAGATATTATTATTGGCTTTCAAATGAATCAATCGGATTGCAAATCGGTTAAGTCGTTTCCGAGAAAATCGAAAATTACATATTTAATCCGCACAAGTCACTTCCAGAATGACCCAACATAAAAATAATCTATATCTCGGAAACGGTGAGAGCTAGGTAGACAAAACCAGTATGGAATTGTAGATATTATTATTGGCTTTCAAATAAATTAATCCGATTGCAAATCGCTTAAGTCGTTTCCGAGAAAATCGAAAATTACATATTCCATCCGCACAAGTCACTTCCAGAATGAACCAACATAAAATTATTCTATATCTCGGAAACTGTGAGTGCTAGGTAGACAAAACCAGTATGGAATTGTAGATATTATTATTGGCTTTCAAATGAATCAATCCCATTGTAAATCGGTTAAGTCGTTTCCGAGAAAAACAAAAATTGCATATTCCATCCGCACAAGTCACTTCCAGAATGACCCAACGTAAAATTATTCTATATCTCGGAAACGGTTAGATCTAGGTAGATAAAACCAGTATGGAATTGTAGATATTATTATTGGCTTTCAAATGAATCAATCCGATTGCAAATCGCTTAAGTCGTTTCCGAGAAAAACGAAAATTACATATTCCATCCGCACAATTCACTTCCAGAATGACCCAACCTAAAAATAATATATATCTCGGAAACTATGAGTGCTAGGTAGACAAAACCAGTATGGAATTGTAGATATTATTATTGGCTTTCAAATGAATCAATCCGATTGCAAATCGGTTAAGTTGTTTTCGAGAAAAACGAAAATTACATATTCCATCCGCACAAGTCACTTCCAGAATGACCCAACCTAAAAATAATCTATATCTCGGAAACGGTAAGAGTTAGGTAGACAAAACCAGTATGGAATTGTAGATATTATTATTGGCTTTCAAATGAATTAATCCGATTACAAATCGCTTAAGTCGTTTCCGAGAAAAACGAAAATTACATATTCCATCCGCACAAGTCACTTCCAGAATGACCCAAACTAAAAATAATCTATATCACGGAAACGGTTAGAGCTAGGTAGACAAAACCAATATGGAATTGTAGATATTATTATTGGCTTTCAAATGAATCAATCCGATTGCAAATTGGTTAAGTCGTTTCCGAGAAAAACGAAAATTAATATTCCATCCGCACAAGTCACTTCCAGAATGAACCAACATAAAATTATTCTATATCTCGGAAACTGTGAGTGCTAGGTAGACAAAACCAGTATGGAATTGTAGATATTATTATTGGCTTTCAAATGAATCAATCCGATTGCAAATCGGTTAAGTTGTTTTCGAGAAAAACGAAAATTACATATTCCATCCGCACAAGTCACTTCCAGAATGACCCAACCTAAAACTAATCTATATCTCGGAAACTATGAGTGCTAGGTAGACAAAACCAGTATGGAATTGTAGATATTATTATTGGCTTTCAAATGAATCAATCCGATTACAAATCGCTTAAGTCGTTTCCGAGAAAAACGAAAATTACATATTCCATCCGCACAAGTCACTTCCAGAATGACCCAACCTAAAAATAATCTATATCTCGGAAACGGTTAGAGCTAGGTAGATAAAACCAGTATGTAATTGTAGATATTATTATTGGCTTTCAAATGAATCAATCCGATTGCAAATCGCTTAAGTCGTTTCCGAGAAAAACGAAAATTACATATTCCATCCGCACAAGTCACTTCCAGAATGACCCAACATAAATTTATTCTATATCTCAGAAACTGTGAGTGTTGTGTAGACAAATCCAGTATGGAATTGTAGATATTATTATTGGCTTTCAAATGAATCAATCCGATTGCAAATCGGTTAAGTTGTTTTCGAGAAAAACGAAAATTACATATTCCATCCGCACAAGTCACTTCCAGAATGAACCAACATAAAATTATTCTATATCTCGGAAACTGTGAGTGCTAGGTAGACAAAACCAGTATGGAATTGTAGATATTATTATTGGCTTTCAAATGAATCAATCCGATTGCAAATTGGTTAAGTCGTTTCCGAGAAAAACGAAAATTACATATTCCATCCGCACAAGTCACTTCCAGAATGACCCTAAATAAAACTATTCTATATCTCGGAAACTGTGAGTGCTAGGTAGACAAAACCAGTATGGAATTGTAGATATTATTATTGGCTTTCAAATGAATCAATCCGATTACAAATCGCTTAAGTCGTTTCCGAGAAAAACGAAAATTACATATTCCATCCGCACAAGTCACTTCCAGAATGAACCAACATAAAATTATTCTATATCTCGGAAACTGTGAGTGCTAGGTAGACAAATCCAGTATGGAGTTGTAGATATTATTATTGGCTTTCAAATGAATCAATCCGATTGCAAATCGGTTAAGTTGTTTTCGAGAAAAACGAAAATTACATATTCCATCCGCACAAGTCACTTCCAGAATGACCCAACCTAAAAATAATCTATATCTCGGAAACGGTGAAAGATGGGTGACAAAACCAGTATGGAATTGTAGATATTATTATTGGCTTTCAAATGAATCAATCCGATTGCAAATTGGTTAAGTCGTTTCCGAGAAAAACGAAAATTACATATTCCATCCGCACAAGTCACTTCCAGAATGACCCAACATAAAATTATTCTATATCTCGGAAACTGTGAGTGCTAGGTAGACAAAACCAATATGGAATTGTAGATATTATTATTGGCTTTCAAATGTATCAATCCGATTGCAAATCGGTGAAGTTGTTTTCGAGAAAAACGAAAATTATAAATTCCATCCGCACAAGTCACTTCCAGAATGAACCAACATAAAATTATTCTATATCTCGGAAACTGTGAATGCTAGGTAGACAAAACCAATATGGACTTGTAGATATTATTACTGGCTTTCAAATGAATCAATCCCATTGTAAATCGGTTAAGTCGTTTCCGAGAAAAACAAAAATTGCATATTCCATCCGCACAAGTCACTTCCAGAATGACCCAACATAAAATTATTCTATATCTCGGAAACGGTTAGATCTAGGTAGATAAAACCAGTATGGAATTGTAGATATTATTATTGGCTTTCAAATGAATCAATCCGATTGCAAATCGCTTAAGTCGTTTCCGAGAAAAACGAAAATTACATATTTCATCCGCACAAGTCACCTCCAGAATGACCCAACATAAATTTATTCTATATCTCGGAAACTGTGAGTGTTATGTAGACAAGTCCAGTATGGAATTGTAGATATTATTATTGGCTTTCAAATGAATCAATCCGATTGCAAATCGGTTAAGTTGTTTTCGAGAAAAACGAAAATTACATATTCCATCCGCACAAGTCACTTCCAGAATAACCCAACCTAAAAATAATCTATATCTCGGAAACGGTAAGAGTTAGGTAGACAAAACCAGTATGGAATTGTAGATATTATTATTGGCTTTCAAATGAATTAATCCGATTACAAATCGCTTAAGTCGGTTCCGAGAAAAACGAAAATTACATATTCCATCCGCACAAGTCACTTCCAGAATGACCCAAACTAAAAATAATCTATATCACGGAAACGGTTAGAGCTAGGTAGACAAAACCAATATGGAATTGTAGATATTATTATTGGCTTTCAAATGAATCAATCCGATTGCAAATTGGTTAAGTCGTTTCCGAGAAAAACGAAAATTACATATTCCATCCGCACAAGTCACTTCCAGAATGAACCAGCATAAAATTATTCTATATCTCGGAAACTGTGAGTGCTAGGTAGACAAAACCAGTATGGAATTGTAGATATTATTATTGGCTTTCAAATGAATCAATCCGATTGCAAATCGGTTAAGTTGTTTTCGAGAAAAACGAAAATTACATATTCCATCCGCACAAGTCACTTCCAGAATGACCCAACCTAAAACTAATCTATATCTCGGAAACTATGAGTGCTAGGTAGACAAAACCAGTATGGAATTGTAGATATTATTATTGGCTTTCAAATGAATCAATCCGATTACAAATCGCTTAAGTCATTTCCGAGAAAAACGAAAATTACATATTCCATCCGCGCAAGTCACTTCCAGAATGACCCAACCTAAAAATAATCTATATCTCGGAACGGTTAGAGCTAGGTAGATAAAACCAGTATGGAATTGTAGATATTATTATTGGCTTTCAAATGAATCAATCCGATTGCAAATCGCTTAAGTCGTTTCCGAGAAAAACGAAAATTACATATTCCATCCGCACAAGTCACTTCCAGAATGACCCAACATAAATTTATTCTATATCTCGGAAACTGTGAGTGTTATGTAGACAAATCCAGTATGGAATTGTAGATATTATTATTGGCTTTCAAATGAATCAATCCGATTGCAAATCGGTTAAGTTGTTTTCGAGAAAAACGAAAATTACATATTCCAAACGAAAAAACGAAAATTACATATTCCATCCGCACAAGTCACTTCCAGAATGACCCAACATAAAATTATTCTATATCTCGGAAACTGTGAGTGCTAGGTAGACAAAACCAATATGGACTTGTAGATATTATTATTGGCTTTCAAATGAATCAATCCGATTGCAAATCGCTTAAGTCGTTTCCTAGAAAAAAGAATATTACATATTCCATCCGCACAAGTCACTTCCAGAATGACCCAACATAAAATTATTCTATATCTCGGAAACTGTGAGTGTTATGTAGACAAATCCAGTATGGAATTGTAGATATTATTATTGGCTTTCAAATGAATCAATCGGATTGCAAATCGGTTAAGTCGTTTCCGAGAAAATCGAAAACTACATATTCCATCCGCACAAGTCACTTCCAGAATGACCCAAACTAAAAATAATCTATATCACGGAAACGGTTAGAGCTAGGTAGACAAAACCAATATGGAATTGTAGATATTATTATTGGCTTTCAAATGAATCAATCCGATTGCAAATTGGTTAAGTCGTTTCCGAGAAAAACGAAAATTACATATTCCATCCGCACAAGTCACTTCCAGAATGAACCAACATAAAATTATTCTATATCTCGGAAACTGTGAGTGCTAGGTAGACAAAACCAGTATGGAATTGTAGATATTATTATTGGCTTTCAAATGAATCAATCCGATTGCAAATCGGTTAAGTTGTTTTCGAGAAAAACGAAAATTACATATTCCATCCGCACAAGTCACTTCCAGAATGACCCAACCTAAAACTAATCTATATCTCGGAAACTATGAGTGCTAGGTAGACAAAACCAGTATGGAATTGTAGATATTATTATTGGCTTTCAAATGAATCAATCCGATTACAAATCGCTTAAGTCGTTTCCGAGAAAAACGAAAATTACATATTCCATCCGCGCAAGTCACTTCCAGAATGACCCAACCTAAAAATAATCTATATCTCGGAAACGGTTAGAGCTAGGTAGATAAAACCAGTATGGAATTGTAGATATTATTATTGGCTTTCAAATGAATCAATCCGATTGCAAATCGCTTAAGTCGTTTCCGAGAAAAACGAAAATACATATTCCATCCGCACAAGTCACTTCCAGAATGACCCAACATAAATTTATTCTATATCTCGGAAACTGTGAGTGTTATGTAGACAAATCCAGTATGGAATTGTAGATATTATTATTGGCTTTCAAATGA
This sequence comes from Stomoxys calcitrans, assembly GCF_963082655.1. Classification (NCBI taxonomy): domain Eukaryota; kingdom Metazoa; phylum Arthropoda; class Insecta; order Diptera; family Muscidae; genus Stomoxys; species Stomoxys calcitrans. The sequence goes on along the minus strand of NC_081556.1, from coordinate 64,570,130 downwards.
ATCAATCCGATTGCAAATCGGTTAAGTTGTTTTCGAGAAAAACGAAAATTACATATTCCATCCGCACAAGTCACTTCCAGAATGAACCAACATAAAATTATTCTATATCTCGGAAACTGTGAGTGCTAGGTAGACAAAACCAGTATGGAATTGTAGATATTATTATTGGCTTTCAAATGAATCAATCCGATTGCAAATTGGTTAAGTCGTTTCCGAGAAAAACGAAAATTACATATTCCATCCGCACAAGTCACTTCCAGAATGACCCTAAATAAAACTATTCTATATCTCGGAAACTGTGAGTGCTAGGTAGACAAAACCAGTATGGAATTGTTGATATTATTATTGGCTTTCAAATGAATCAATCCGATTACAAATTGGTTAAGTCGTTTCCGAGAAAAACGAAAATTACATATTCCATCCGCACAAGTCACTTCCAGAATGAACCAACATAAAATTATTCTATATCTCGGAAACTGTGAGTGCTAGGTAGACAAATCCAGTATGGAGTTGTAGATATTATTATTGGCTTTCAAATGAATCAATCCGATTGCAAATCGGTTAAGTTGTTTTCGAGAAAAACGAAAATTACATATTCCATCAGCACAAGTCACTTCCAGAATGACCCAACATAAAATTATTCTATATCTCGGAAACTGTGAGTGCTAGGTAGACAAAACCAATATGGACTTGTAGATATTATTATTGGCTTTCAAATGAATCAATCCGATTGCAAATCGCTTAAGTCGTTTCCGAGAAAAAAGAATATTACATATTCCATCCGCACAAGTCACTTCCAGAATGACCCAACATAAAATTATTCTATATCTCGGAAACTGTGAGTGTTATGTAGACAAATCCAGTATGGAATTGTAGATATTATTATTGGCTTTCAAATGAATCAATCGGATTGCAAATCGGTTAAGTCGTTTCCGAGAAAATCGAAAACTACATATTCCATCCGCACAAGTCACTTCCAGAATGACCCAACATAAAAATAATCTATATCTCGGAAACGGTGAGAGCTAGGTAGACAAAACCAGTATGGAATTGTAGATATTATTATTGGCTTTCAAATAAATTAATCCGATTGCAAATCGCTGAAGTCGTTTCCGAGAAAATCGAAAATTACATATTCCATCCGCACAAGTCACTTCCAGAGTGAACCAACATAAAATTATTCTATATCTCGGAAACTGTGAGTGCTAGGTAGACAAAACCAGTATGGAATTGTAGATATTATTATTGGCTTTCAAATGAATCAATCCCATTGTAAATCGGTTAAGTCGTTTCCGAGAAAAACAAAAATTGCATATTCCATCCGCACAAGTCACTTCCAGAATGACCCAACATAAAATTATTCTATATCTCGGAAACGGTTAGATCTAGGTAGATAAAACCAGTATGGAATTGTAGATATTATTATTGGCTTTCAAATGAATCAATCCGATTGCAAATCGCTTAAGTCGTTTCCGAGAAAAACGAAAATTACATATTCCATCCGCACAAGTCACTTCCAGAATGACCCAACATAAAATTATTCTATATCTCGGAAACTGTGAGTGCTAGGTAGACAAAACCAATATGGAATTGTAGATATTATTATTGGCTTTCAAATGAATCAATCCGATTGCAAATCGGTTAAGTTGTTTTCGAGAAAAACGAAAATTACATATTCCATCCGCACAAGTCACTTCCAGAATGAACCAACATAAAATTATTCTATATCTCGGAAACTGTGAGTGCTAGGTAGACAAAACCAGTATGGAATTGTAGATATTTTTATTTCAAATGAATCAATCCGATTGCAAATTGGTTAAGTCGTTTCCGAGAAAAACGAAAATTACATATTCCATCCGCACAAGTCACTTCCAGAATGACCCAACATAAAATTATTCTATATCTCGGAAACTGTGAGTGCTAGGTAGACAAAACCAATATGGAATTGTAGATATTATTATTGGCTTTCAAATGTATCAATCCGATTGCAAATCGGTTAAGTTGTTTTCGAGAAAAACGAAAATTACAAATTCCATCCGCACAAGTCACTTCCAGAATGACCCAACATAAAATTATTCTATATCTCGGAAACTGTGAGTGCTAGGTAGACAAAACCAATATGGACTTGTAGATATTATTATTGGCTTTCAAATGAATCAATCCGATTGCAAATCGCTTAAGTCGTTTCCGAGAAAAAAGAATATTACATATTCCATCCGCACAAGTCACTTCCAGAATGACCCAACATAAAATTATTCTATATCTCGGAAACTGTGAGTGTTATGTAGACAAATCCAGTATGGAATTGTAGATATTATTATTGGCTTTCAAATGAATCAATCGGATTGCAAATCGGTTAAGTCGTTTCCGAGAAAATCGAAAATTACATATTCCATCCGCACAAGTCACTTCCAGAATGACCCAACATAAAAATAATCTATATCTCGGAAACGGTGAGAGCTAGGTAGACAAAACCAGTATGGAATTGTAGATATTATTATTGGCTTTCAAATAAATTAATCCGATTGCAAATCGCTTAAGTCGTTTCCGAGAAAATCGAAAATTACATATTCCATCCGCACAAGTCACTTCCAGAATGAACCAACATAAAATTATTCTATATCTCGGAAACTGTGAGTGCTAGGTAGACAAAACCAGTATGGAATTGTAGATATTATTATTGGCTTTCAAATGAATCAATCCCATTGTAAATCGGTTAAGTCGTTTCCGAGAAAAACAAAAATTGCATATTCCATCCGCACAAGTCACTTCCAGAATGACCCAACATAAAATTATTCTATATCTCGGAAACGGTTAGATCTAGGTAGATAAAACCAGTATGGAATTGTAGATATTATTATTGGCTTTCAAATGAATCAATCCGATTGCAAATCGCTTAAGTCGTTTCCGAGAAAAACGAAAATTACATATTCCATCCGCACAAGTCACTTCCAGAATGAACCAACATAAAATTATTCTATATCTCGGAAACTGTGAGTGCTAGGTAGACAAAACCAATATGGAATTGTAGATATTATTATTGGCTTTCAAATGATTCAATCCGATTGCAAATCGGTTAAGTTGTTTTCGAGAAAAACGAAAATTACATATTCCATCCGCACAAGTCACTTCCAGAATGAACCAACATAAAATTATTCTATATCTCGGAAACTGTGAGTGCTAGGTAGACAAAACCAGTATGGAATTGTAGATATTTTTATTGGCTTTCAAATGAATCAATCCGATTGCAAATTGGTTAAGTCGTTTCCGAGAAAAACGAAAATTACATATTCCATCCGCACAAGTCACTTCCAGAATGACCCAACCTAAAAATAATCTATATCTCGGAAACTATGAGTGCTAGGTAGACAAAACACGTATGGAATTGTAGATATTATTATTGGCTTTCAAATGAATCAATCCGATTGCAAATTGGTTAAGTCGTTTCCGAGAAAAACGGAAATTACATATTCCATCCGCACAAGTCACTTCCAGAATGACCCAACATAAAGTTATTCTATATCTCGGAAACTGTGAGTGCTAGGTAGACAAAACCAATATGGAATTGTAGATATTATTATTGGCTTTCAAATGAATCAATCCGATTGCAAATCGGTTAAGTTGTTTTCGAGAAAAACGAAAATTACATATTCCATCCGCACAAGTCACTTCCAGAATGACCCAACATAAAATTATTCTATATCTCGGAAACTGTGAGTGCTAGGTAGACAAAACCAATATGGAATTGTAGATATTATTATTGGCTTTCAAATGAATCAATCCGATTGCAAATTGGTTAAGTCGTTTCCGAGAAAATCGAAAATTACATATTCCATCCGCACAAGTCACTTCCAGAATGAACCAACATAAAATTATTCTATATCTCGGAAACTGTGAGTGCTAGGTAGACAAAACCAGTATGGAATTGTAGATATTATTATTGGCTTTCAAATGAATCAATCCGATTGCAAATTGGTTAAGTCGTTTCCGAGAAAAACGAAAATTAGATATTCCATCCGCACAAGTCACTTCCAGAATGAACCAACATAAAATTATTCTATATCTCGGAAACTGTGGATGCTAGGTGGATAAAACCAGTATGGAATTGTAGATATTATTATTGGCTTTCAAATGAATCAATCCGATTGCAAATCGGTTAAGTTGTTTTCGAGAAAAACGAAAATTACATATTCCATCCGCACAAGTCACTTCCAGAATGACCCAACCTAAAAATAATCTATATCTCGGAAACTATGAGTGCTAGGTAGACAAAACCAGTATGGAATTGTAGATATTATTATTGGCTTTCAAATGAATCAATCCGATTACAAATCGCTTAAGTCGTTTCCGAGAAAAACGAAAATTACATATTCCATCCGCACAAGTCACTTCCAGAATGACCCAACATAAAAATAATCTATATCTCGGAAACGGTTAGAGCTAGGTAGATAAAACCAGTATGGAATTGTAGATATTATTATTGGCTTTCAAATGAATCAATCCGATTGCAAATTGGTTAAGTCGTTTCCGAGAAAAACGAAAATTACATATTCCATCCGCACAAGTCACTTCCAGAATGACCCAACATAAAATTATTCTATATCTCGGAAACTGTGAGTGCTAGGTAGACAAAACCAATATGGAATTGTAGATATTATTATTGGCTTTCAAATGAATCAATCCGATTGCAAATTGGTTAAGTCGTTTCCGAGAAAAACGAAAATTACATATTCCATCCGCACAAGTCACTTCCAGAATGACCAAACATAAAATTATTCTATATCTCGGAAACTGTGAGTGCTAGGTAGACAAAACCAGTATGGAATTGTAGATATTATTATTGGCTTTCAAATGAATCAATCCGATTGCAAATCGCTTAAGTCGTTTCCGAGAAAAACGAAAATTACATATTCCATCCGCACAAGTCACTTCCAGAATGAACCAACATAAAATTATTCTATATCTCGGAAACTGTGAGTGCTAGGTAGACAAAACCAGTATGGAATTGTAGATATTATTATTGGCTTTCAAATGAATCAATCCGATTGCAAATTGGTTAAGTCGTTTCCGAGAAAAACGAAAATTAGATATTCCATCCGCACAAGTCACTTCCAGAATGAACCAACATAAAATTATTCTATATCTCGGAAACTGTGAGTGCTAGGTAGATAAAACCAGTATGGAATTGTAGATATTATTATTGGCTTTCAAATGAATCAATCCGATTGCAAATCGGTTAAGTTGTTTTCGAGAAAAACGAAAATTACATATTCCATCCGCACAAGTCACTTCCAGAATGACCCAACCTAAAAATAATCTATATCTCGGAAACTATGAGTGCTAGGTAGACAAAACCAGTATGGAATTGTAGATATTATTATTGGCTTTCAAATGAATCAATCCGATTACAAATCGCTTAAGTCGTTTCCGAGAAAAACGAAAATTACATATT